>NW_027041241.1:0-77500 GCF_037179485.1 Ochlerotatus camptorhynchus
AGAATGGGTAAGTAAAAAATAATAACTAGATTAATATTTACTAATAAATACCAATTAATACCGTCGTGGCTGACTTCTTTGGAACCCCAACCCAGAACAATCCCCAATGCGGCGACAAGTGCCTTTCTCGTACAAGGTTTGATGTTTAATTTTACTTTGTTGTTCATACCTGCGGAACTAAATGAGATTCGGTAGCTTAAAAATAAACTGATGAAATAAACTTCAAAAGCCTGGCCTGTTTTGTTGTGCTGTTAACCAGTTTATACCGACATGTGTGCACGGTGTGATTCTTAACCACTAAAAACTATAGATTGGTCAAACTTGTCCAAACGAACTGTCAAAAAGTGAAGCCAAACGAACATTGCTCATTTGATTTAAACCGAGGATGTTTAAATCGCTGCTCATCTCTCCATTTACGTTGCAGTTCTGTTAGAATTTGCGTGACTAAGTCAGCAGGCCGCTGACGGTATACCCAGGATTCTATAACATTCCCCCGATTTCCCAGAAAACCATTTCCTCGAATGTACCGTTCCCCAGAAAAGATGATGATATAGTTAATTTATTATGTTCTATATTCATCGCCCGAATACCACAACGCCCCAAGTTTCATATATATGAATTGCATTTCCTGGCACCCCTCAGCATTGCATAATTACTGTATAACTAATTTTGTCTTTCTTAATCTAGCGCAGTTTAGCACCAAACGAAGTGTTATTATTACTGATGGCTTCCAAATTTATTAACCTTACCGTACCGTAAGATTTGATAAAGAGAAACCAATCGTTGAGATATTGTCAAAAGTCTAACACTGCTTCATGACGCCAAACTCGGCATACGGATTCTAAACTCGGCCTAACGCATTAAAACGTCAATGAAACGAAAATGAATTCACTTCGGCCTATCGGATGAAGATAAAAATTGATTAGGTCGGAGCGCTTCTTTTGTTTTTGGGAATAATGGGTACAAACCTTCATATCACGCGTTCTCATTGACTTCGTTCGGTAGCTTATTAACTAAAGTATCGTACCAAACGCACAATTGACTTGTTAACTCTGAAATCATGGATTTATTTGAAGTTTTCTGCTCGATAGGCCCAAAATGGGCGATTAGGCCGAAGTAGTTCTTTACCCTATCCCACAAAATCTAAAGAGTTTTATCAGCACCTACTCCTTTCACTTTGTATTTGATTCTATTTTCGATGAGTTTCAATTTGAGCTACAAACCACCCGTAAAAAAAATCCAATAAAAATACAATGATTTTCATTGTCATTGTAACCATGTTATTTAATGTCAAAACATTGGACATTTTTGTCCATCACCATAAAATCACAACGAAATTCATGGTTCACAACAATGAAAATCATGGTATTTGAGAAATTTACAGTAAAAAAGGGGGGTTGTTAAGCATCTTAACAATATAAAAAAGTGATTTTTCTCGAACAAATTTGATCTCATCACACTAATTTTCGTTGTTTGAGCATTGTATCGTTAAAATCGAAATCCATTTTTTCTCCCGTACAAAAATTTAACAATAAATTTTAATGTACTTGAAATTCATTCAAAATCATTGTAATTTCGTTGTTTTATTATAATTATTTTTTTTTCGGGCACATAGACCCTAATACCAACAATCAATTCGAGACTAACGATTTTAAATTGGCTCACTACTTGACTAGCCTATTGTTCCCAAGCAAATCGATTAACGTACCCCATTCTATTCGAAATTCTAATACTACACTATGTTTGTTTTGATTTGCTATGAAAGTTTGACAGATAAAATGAGGGGTTCATGGATGTTTCGAAGGGTGCATCGATTAGCTTGGGACCGAAGATAGTACCAGAGCTGAGCCAAAAAGTTAAACACTTATCTTCGGGACCTTCTGGTCTTAGAGTTACGTCTATGCTAATACCATGCATAAACGGTATGTGTGACCATGTATACCTTTCATTTGACACATGATCTTCATTAACTTTTTGCAAGGCGTCTGCTTAATAGTTGACTTAAACATTTCATGCATAACTAGCAATAGAAATTTGCTAAAAGTATAAGGGGATTTCTATCCGTGTAGATATACACCTACCCACACTATTATCCATAGTATTCTAGAAACCAGAGGACCTCCAATTATATTCAATGATGGTACAATAAGTGGAATGTACTTTTGAAGAAAGGTAATTCTCCTTATTACCAGCTTATTGAAACAGTTGCAACTCGACGAGATATTCGCTAATACAGTATCCCCCCATTAAGCCGACAAATTTGTGGCCGGATTAGCGGGGTTGATCGGATAATCCGACTGTCTAATCCATACAAATCAATGTATAAAATCTAAACATGTAAAAAGAGACCTTCTTTATCTTTTTTTTTTCTTGATTTGCTTTCCGTACTGAGTACCAATGCTACCGACGCCAGAGAGGCAGCTCTCACACCTGGACCCTACCTATCGACCAATCAGCTCATGAAAAGGAGGCCAAAGGCGACGTGATCAGAGATTTTATGCCTCAGAACATCCCGGCGGCGCCGACTGGTATTGAACCCAGGCCCTTTGGGTGAGAAGCAATCACGCTTACCACTACACCACTGGCGGCGATTTATATATAAGAGACTGTGATGTCGGATTATCGAGTCGTCGGATTAACAAGAGCCGGATAAACGGGGGATACTTTTATCAATAATTACATATGTTTCCTTCTTTTGACCACGAGCTTTTGATATTTTTCGAAGAAGAGATCATAATGAAAAAGCAGTAATTTTGTATAACGGTAGTAATAAGCACTTTTTTAAGGCTTATTTTTATTACGAACTAGAAAGGATAATTCCAGGCTTCAATTAATATGTATTAATTAAACGGACTTACATCATTCATTTAATTCATAAATATAGATTTATTTATTTATTTATTTCGTCTAGCAAAGTAGACTAAGTATAATGTTTACAATAGTTTACTTACATGCTGTGTATTATTTCTATTCCCTCTTAGTCGAGTTTTTATTTGGACATAGGGTTTTTGATCTAATTTCCGTCCTACTAAGCACAACCCGCGCTTTACCTCCCTTTGCTGAACGAGTTTAAACAAAAAAAATGTAATATTTCTGTCAAATATGACTGGCAAATTTATTCACCTTTCCATACGTACCGTTGGATTTGATAAAGAGTCACAAATTGTTGAGATATTGTCTAAAATCTAACACTGCTTCTTGATTCTAAATTCGTTCTACGAGTTTCAATTCCGTCCAAACGCATTGAAACGCCATTAGATTTTCTTCGTCCTACGGATAAACGTAGAAAAAGGGGATTCGCTAGGAGCGCTTCTTTGGTTTTGAGAACAATGAGCGTAAATATTCATGCAATGCGCTCTAACAGGATTTATGTTGTAGCTAATGAGCTAGCGCATCGGAAAAACCTATGATTGATTTGTGCACGTTGAAATCATTGATATAATTGATCTTTTCTGATCGATAGAACGGAAATTGGCGATTACGACGAAGTAGCGCTCTACCCTAGTTATGTCAATTTCTTCGGATCATTCGATTGATGGGACCATTTTTTGCGTAATTTGTTCTGCATGTGTTTTCATAGAATATTTTTCGAGTTCTAAGAGGTCTAAAGGGCGCATAACAATTTAGTTGTGAGAGTATTGCTGCAGATTCTATGCGATGAGAAATAATGTCATTGATAAAGAAAAGCATTGCAAATTGACGCCTTTCCTTTAGGAAAGAAGGTCAACGGCGACGTGATCAGAGATTTTATGCCTCAGAAAATCTCGGCGCCTCATGTGATCGAGGTCACCCCTCTGGCAAATGGGAAACGATGGAAATAAATCCCGAAGGGACGCATCCGATCCTAAATTCGGCGCAATCGCCATCCCTTCCATGCTACTATTTCCCCTACCTACTAGCGGCGCCAGCACGCGTGGGCGAGCAACCACCCACACCATACCGACCATCAAACGCACTGCCCACAAAACCAGACATGTCCCTTAAAAATGCAATCGAAAATGTATAAGAACAATTTTCAACTGGAACGTATCCGTTAGCGCATTCCCGATGCTTCCACGCATATTTTTCTTTACTCATTTTTAAACAATTGCTCCTCCAGCGATTCCAACCACACAATAACTAGATAGGGGAAATGCAGGTAATTCGGCCTAAGTGTCCCTAATTTGGGCCCATACATAAATTCAGCAATCGACTAAATTTTCAATAGCAACCAAAAATATCCATTAGTAACGTCCCAATAACGCGTTCATCTAGATAAAATTGATAAATAGCAGATTTTTAGCGATGGGCCCAATCTTAGATCCATAGGCCAACATTAGAGACATTTCCCCTATCACTTTTCTTTTTCAAATCTCTCTGTGCCCGAAGGAAATGTCATTTAGGTACAAAATAAAAAGAAGAGGTGACTAGAATTGGTTCTGAAAGTTTATTTTGAAAGCCTACAATTTACTTACGGTTTGTTATGTAGGACTGGAGCCAGTTAAAAAGTCCGGCTTTTATTCCTACTTTCTGCAGCTTGAAGAGTAACAATGGTATATGTAACCTTTCCGTCCCGGATTATTTTGCTGTCATCAATTTTGTTGTTCATTTGGCTCTCAATTTTTTACCGGTTCAAACCAAACACCCTGTAAATAATCGAAAAATGATCTCAATTCCATAAGTCACACCGGATTTACACGGAAATTCCCTGAGGTCTGTCCAATGTGAGACATTTTCCTTTTTTTCTAATATGAACATACATAGCATTTTTCGTTGTCAAATCACAAACGAATCGTATATATGCGAGTAATTGCCATGTATACTGGATATTCTAGGTTCTCGAAATCGTCCTTGAGTTCAGTTGATTTGTTCTATCAAGACTCCAATAATGTCTGTAGTATCGAAATATGTCCAAACAGATTCAAAGTGTCTATGTGGATTGTACCCGACCTATTGCTACGTATACAAGATGTTATAGGTTCTGAAATCATTCTGGAGATCAGATTATTTTTCTACTAGATCACCCAAGACTAATTCAATATCTGTAGTATCGAAATATGCCCAAACAAATTTGCAGTGTCTATGTGGATCATGCCAACCTATTTCCGCGTATACCAATTGTTCTAGGACTTCCAAATCGATATTTCGATACTACAGATATTATCCTAGTCTTTGTTGATCTAGTAAAACAAATCATCTGAACTGCAGGACGATTTGGAGAACCTAGATCATCTGGTATACGTGGACATAATTATTTATTTGTCGTCAATCAGTGTAGACCGTTTTTCAATAGTGCTGTTTCCTTACATGCTATTTTAAAACATACGTTTTATTTGAAATTGTCAGTAAATGTAGACTGCATATACAAATATCTAAAAAATAAAAATTGTTTTAAACTTAACGAGATGAAATCCTAGCAGTTAGTGTTCTCCTTACTGTATCTTTAGACATCGTTAGATCTATATGCTCACAATAATTATTATACACTCTCATCATTCTTTTAATTGGTCCATTTTTACCATAATTCGTTCTGTGAGGTGACAGTTGAAATACATTTCGAGTTCTTAACATGCGTGATGGTACGTAAAAATTTAATCTTGCTAATATTTTTTTCTGAATTTACGCGTTGTGAGATAATATCATTAACAAAGGAAATCATGGAAATTGTAGAAAACATTAATTTCATTTTTAAAATGTAGCAAATCATTATTGTTAAAGATTTCCATGTACAGTTTCATATCGTCAGCATATATGAGCATATTTAAGCGATTCAACACAAACTTAACATCATCCACAAATAAAATAAATAATAAAGGACCTAAATGAGATCCATGTGGAACTCCCGAGGTAACATTAACTGGCGAGGACATTTTTCCTTTAAAGTGGACCATCTCTATTCTTTCTGTCAAGTATGATCCAATCCATTTTAAAAGTGTACTTGTCATACCTAAACGTTTTAATTTAAAAAGAAGTAAGGGAATGTCTACTCTGTCAAAGGCCTTACTTAAGTCAGTGTATAAGGTTTCAACAGTATTACCTCTATCCATTGCTTCAATAGAAAAGTTTACAAATTCCAACAGATTAGTAGACGTTGACCGACCTTTGAAAAAACCATTGTAGATTATTTGAAATGCGATGCTTAACCTGGTTAAATATTTTCTGGTTAACAATTGCTTCAAACATTTTAGGAATGCATGACATAATTGCAATACCAATGATACACTATGCCCAGGGAAGTCGAGAAAATTTCCAGCCCGAAAGATTCCCTCGACCGGACTGGGAATCGAACCCGCCGCCTCCGGCTTAGTAATACCGTTCCTTTACTGACTAGGCTATGAGGCTCAGAACGATTTGGAATACTTAAAACATCTGGTATACAAGACAATAGTTCTAGTAGATCAAACTAACTGAACTCCAGGACGATTTGAAGAATTTTGAACATCTGGATTACTCGGAAATATATCATGCATGATCCACATAGACACTGTGCGTTGTCTGGAAATATTTCAATACTAAAGACATTATTGCAGTCTTGGTTGATCTATTAGAACAAATCAACTGATGTCCTGAACGATTTGGATAACCTATAATTTCCGGTATACATAGTAATAAGTCGCGCATGATCCACAAAGTCACATATACACGATTCGGCTATGATTTGACAGCGAAAAGAGGTAGGTTCATATTAGAAAAGAAATATCATGGAAATGTCTCACCATTGGACAGACTCCAAGGAATATCCGTGTAAATACAGAACCGCGACGGGACCAACAATTGTGTTGAAACTCTGGTAATTTCTCGATTATGTGCAGGTTGTTTGGTTTGAATCGGTCAAAAATTGAGAAAACTAGAGCCAAATTACTACAAATTTAGGACAGCAAAATACGTCTCTGGTTAATGTTAAAAAAAAACTTGCATTTCAAATGAAAATGCAAAATTTTTTTTTTAAATAATATTTCATCAAATCTGGGCCGGTATTATTAAATAGAATCTCATAATTTAAGGATGTTTTGTTATGTTCACTAATTACTCAGAATTTATACTATACATACATAACTATGATACAATGTTATTTTTTTAATTCGAAGGTTACAAACGATACTCCTTTAGCTCAGTCGGTAAAGGCGCAGCTACAAACTAAATCCATGCTGGAGGCGACTGAGTTCTATTCCCGTCCGGTCTATTAATTTTTCGGGTTGGAAAAATTCTCTACTTCCTTGGGCATAGGATGGTACAGGCATAAAAAGCTCTCAATTAAAATGTGAAAGTACTTCAAAAAACACTAAGGCACAAATCTAATATGATATAAGCAATAAGCTTGAAATGCCATGTAGTACACCCAACCGGGGGATGTAAGATTCGCTTACAATTATGTGTGATTCATCATTAGAGGATGTTAGTGGAGACCGCATGAACCGAGGATGCGATATACCGAGCTGCGGTCCGATGTAAGAAAATTGGAGACCGAAAAATGTGGGGTGTATTAGTGAGTGAAATGAATTATGTCGAAAAAAATAGAAAAAAGGTTGCCGACTGGACTCGAACCACGGACGTTGCGAATATCAGACCTGTGCTTTCTCCACTGCTCTCTCCATGCTTCTGAATATGGATAGCCTAAAAGCAAACATAAAGCGTTAGCGTTAGCGTTGTTATGATATACTTCGTAGATTGGATACTAGCGACACTCTCTTCTGAAATTCTCAGTTAGACTACTTTCAGGAATAATGCTGGGGAGTAAACATTGATTCCAATCTAAACAAGAGTAACAGAAGCATGACTGTCGCTATTCCCGGCCACGCCCATCTTTACCATAACTAGGGATAGGGAAGGAAATGTTGATGTAGTACTTACTTAACGAGAGGCCACCGACTTAGCGACACCCTCATAAGTGCTACGGAGTTGGAGGGTTGGGTAGGGTATTCGGTTAGGATTCACCTCAAGTTGGCGATGCAACCAAAAGTATGTATTGTTTATTTGTTGTTTATTTAATCTCTCTATAGCCGGCTATCGAAAGAACATATTCATTTTGTTTAGTGATCATGAATTTTAAGAGTCATGACGGAGAGCTTGAGATTAAACCCATAATTTTCTGCTCAGTAAGCAAAAACGATCCCTCCAAGGTCATCGAGCATCTCATAACCATAACACTTCGCGACAAAACACGACTACGTTTTCGCTTGATATGTAAATAGTTTCCGAGGTTGACCTCAAGTTGGCGATGCAACCAAAAGTATATATTGTTTATTTGTTGTTCATTTAATCTCTCGATAGCCGACTATCGAAAGAAAATATTCATTTTGTTTAGTGATCATGAATTTTAAGAGTCATGACGGAGAGCTTGGGATTAAACCCATAATTTTCTGCTCAGTAAGCAAAAACGATCCCTCCAAGGTAATCGAGCATCTCAGAACCATAACGTTTCGCGACAATACAGGACTACGTTTTCGCATGATATGCGAATAATCTCCGAGGTTAATTTTCAATATCAAATATACAAATGTTGGTGGGGATTTCTTGTGCTGTGGAAGAGCTTGGGGTTAAATCCATGATTTTCTGCTCAGTAAGCAAAATCGATCCCTCCAGGGTCATCGAGCATCTCATAATCCACAGGTGCTATACTGCAGAAATATTAATAAAGTTAGTGAGATAATACGATTAAGCGGAAGATTTGGCTCCATCAAGCATAATGTCATCAATAAAAAACTAAATTAATATGAATGCTTTAAAAATTACTGCTGTTGTTTGCTCATCTAATCAATAGCTGGGTTTCAATTACCTGTAAAACATAAAACTTAAAGCAAAACGACCACCTCTCCCATGACCGAAAAGCGCTAATACGTGTTCAGGGAATTATCTGTGGAAAAGATCCATCAGTTGGTCCATCATTCGAGTATGGTACTTTTAAGGTTTCTAGCATCCTAAAAACTGGTTATTATTTTTTTTAATATAAATTAAATGATTTTTTTATAAAAACGACGCATAGCGGAAAATTTTCCCGATGAAAACAATCACTGATACAGTCACACTTAAGCAATCTCTATATTGAATTTTTTTTCCGAAAATTCACGCGCAAAAACTTCCATCCTTCATTGATACGATGAAAAGACGGCCACGAATAAATATCAAAATCCCGATTCCACGACCATCCCCTGCCATAAAAATGAACATCACAACCCTCTCAAGGGCCACCCACATTAGATCCGTTTGCGTTGCGTTGACGTAAATTTTACAGTTAGACAATAGATTTAGCTGTCACTTTGCCGCAACGCGTCCGATCCGGATCTAATGTGCGTGGGCCTTCAGAGCCCCGGCAAAACGTCCAGAAAAACGCGAGTTTACTTTTTCGTTCAGGATGTACGATTCCAATACGCGTGCGAGCGAGACAAAAAAAAAACAATCCCGTGAGCCCTGTGTACAACTACCACAAAACTTTTACAACGCTCATCGCTTCTTGTTCACCGCAACAGCCCCCTCGTACTGAGTAACACAAACGGTACCTAACGCGCGACCCACTACACCCAGCGGTGGTTCCGGGAAGCATGATCCGTCAAACGGAATGACGGGAGAAATTGTGAGAGAGTAAGAGAATGATAAACTGATAACAGAAAGGAAAACAAGTCGGATTATATAGTGAATTGGATGTAATCTATTATCATTGAATCGGTAAATTTATTGAACTAATAATAATAATGAAAAATTACACTTAATACTAACTTACAGGCTTATATATATACATATATTAGAATTGTGAACTCTGTTGTGGATAAAAATAACATTGAAATTGGAGACTAAAATTGTAAGTTAAATCCTAAGTTTGGTACTGGAACCTATCCTAAAATTAAATATATTTATAGCTTGAAGCTGACAAACACTCACAAAAAAGAGTTGTTTTTTGCTGGAAGAAACTCCATCGAATCTATCCCAACAGATTCTTCAAGAATTTTATCCGCAAAGTGATGAGTCTACAGTCGATCGTTCGGCAAACCCGCTCGCGGACGAGGGTCATCCAACAGACAAAAAATAACCTCACCAAAGGTGATGGTGATCAAGTGTCGAATTGTTCATCGGAGGATTCGTTCGTTGCATCGATGGTCGATAACGACGGTGGAGATTTGCATGAATGTATCGGATGTGATCGGCCGAACAACGCAGAGCGGTACATGGTACAGTGTCAGACTTGTAATCGCTGGTACCACTTTACATGCGCCAACGTCAACACGGAAGTGGTACGTACAGCCAGTTTCTCATGTGAGACTTGTGTGTCGAATGTTCGCGGACCAACACTGAGTCTAATTAGTGGGATTTCGGACACCTCCAGTGTTCGTAAGGCTAGACTGGATCGTGAAATGCAGCGCCTGGACGAAGAGCAGAAATTGCTGGAGGATTTGAACCGAGAGCGGATCGAAAAGGAACGAGCTTTGGTCGAACGAGAACTTCGGGCAAAGCTGGAGCAAGGGAAACAGTATATCGCTCGGAAGCATGAGTTGCTGAACCGGCAAGATGACGGCGAGGCAAGAAGTGTATGCAGTATGCGGAGCAGTCAGAGGAGTGCGAAGCGAACAGAAGATTGGGTAAAGCAGACCGACGTAGTCGAGAGTTCCGGCAAGGTTGTCGTTGTACAGACACCTGAGTCAACGTCTGCGAATGCTGATCAACTGGCAGATGCATGTCCGGGCAAAACGCAGGCGGTACATCCCTCTTCAACGCCGTTGAAGACAACTGCACCCGTTGTTTCTCAAGCCTTCGGTGATGACAGGATAGGTACGGGATTAGAGGTCGAATCAATCCCGCGGACCTTGAGAAGCATTTCAATCGATGAACCTGAGGATTCTCTTGAGGATGTAGTTGGCTCTTCCGTAATCAAGCCGGATCAGATCAAGAACCCGCCCGATTTGCCCCTCGTGGATCTCCAGCCGTATGCAAAGTTTCTGAAGGTTGAAGAAGTAGCTTCGAGCACTGGAGCGGTTCGGAAGTCAAATGTCCACTGTTACAAACGATGGAGCGTTGAAACTGGTGAGCTACGCAAGCAGAACGCACTAGAGCTGGAACGACCAGAAGCTGAAAACCGAATATTCAAGGATCTGATGTCGAAACACGAATTGGACATCGACACGAGGCGTAAACGAGAGGTAGAGCTGGTGAACAAGATCAAGGCATTGGAGTTGCAGTACTTCAGCGAATTGAAACGGATTCGTGAATCGGAAGAAGGTTTGCAGTCCCAGATCAAGCTCTTGGAAACGCAACACGGCGAGGAAATAGAGCGGATACGGAAATCGGAGGCAGGTTTACGTATCCAGCAAGAAAGTCGTCACAATCTTCAACAAGCAGCACTCCAGGATATGATCAAATTCCTGGACAAAAGGAATGGTGGAGACATAGAGCGGCTGCGTACTTCGGAGGTAGATTTGCGCAAGCAGCTCGAGCAGCGTAATAAGGATTGTGAAGCACTGCACCACCAGGTCGCAGAACTGGAGAACGAGATTAGCTGTCTACGAGGAATGGAACAAAGGTGGCAGTCTGAACTAGATGCCGCAAAACAACGAGAATTTGAAGCAGTACGATTGCGGAAGCAAACGGAGAAGGACTATTGGGCGCTGCGCGACGAAGTTCAGGAAGTACAACAAGACGTTAACTTGGTAGGCAACGAATGGCAACCGTTGGTAAGTGATTGTAATCCTTCGCCAGTAGGTCTCTCAAACAATAGAACCGAAAACTCTCATGTAAATAGCTTGTCAGGAAACAATCAGCATCCTAGTCATCCTTATCCACCTCCTCCCTCACTTTTGGACAATGAAGTTCCACCTAGTAGACAACGGGAGAACTTCGGGGAATCAGGGGTTCCACAAATTCACCCGCAGTTGGTTCCAAATCGGGGTTTTGCATCAAATAACGCATTCGGGAATTTCGGACCATCTAATCAGCAGTTAGCAGCTAGACAAGTAGTTACTAAGGAGCTACCAGTCTTCACTGGGGATCCGGTAGATTGGCCGCTTTTCATAAGCAGCTACCAAAATTCGACGGAGATTTGCGGTTACTCCAACGCGGAAAACCTTCTGCGGTTGCAACGTAGCCTCAGGGGTTCTGCCAAGGAAGCAGTCAGCAGTTTCTTACTCCATCCGTCAACAGTACACCAGATTATGTCGACCTTACAGCAGTTGTACGGACGACCGGAACAAATCGTCAATAACATGATTGCGAAGGTTCGAGGAACTCCATCACCAAAGGCGGATCGGTTGGAAACGCTTGTGAGTTTTGGACTTGTGGTGCAAAATCTCTGCGGGCATTTAAAAGCTGTCGGGTTGGAAAGACATCTGTCGAATCCAATTCTTCTGCAAGAACTGGTTGACAAGTTGCCAGCAACGGCGAAGTTTAGTTGGGCACTTTACCAAGAGCAGGCTCCAGTGGTAGATTTGAGTGTCTTCAGCGACTACATGGCAAAGATATCTTCAGCAGCGAGCGGTGTAACACAGCTTGTGAGCTGTTCTCAGAAGGTTGCGAAAGAAGAACGGAGTAAGCCGAAAGAGAGATCGTTCGTGAACACGCACATGTCGACGGATCAACGGAAGGGGAAGCGTCGTGAGGATGCAAAGAATAGTGGATCCAGTGAAACAATGCAGAAATCAAGAGATGCTGGTACGCGTTACGGCAAATCATGTTCAGTTTGCAACATAGACAGTCACGAGATTGAAATTTGTACGGCATTCAAAAGTCTAGACTTAGATGGCAGATGGAAGGCAGTAAAAGCAAACAAGCTGTGTGCACGATGCCTCACTTCACATGCACGTTGGCCTTGCAAAGGAGAGGTTTGTGGGATCAACGATTGCCCGAAGCGACATCACCGTTTGCTACATTTCGAACCGCTAGTGGAGTCGAAATCCACCAGTGCGGTAGTAACCGTGCATCGTCAGCTGTCTTCATCAACACTCTTTCGAATCCTACCAGTTACATTGTTCGGACAAAAAGGCCAACTTGACACCTACGCATTCCTCGACGACGGATCGTCAGTGACACTTGTAGAGCGGTCAATCGCAGACGCTCTTGGAGCCTACGGAGATGTGGAGACTTTGCACCTTCAATGGACTGGAGGCGTCAATAAGAAGATAACTGGAACAGAAGTCGTCACAATGGAGATTTCAGAAACGGGTGAAAGCAAACGGTTCAAACTATCCGAGGCATACACTGTCGAGAATCTCGGACTACCACGACAAACCGTGGATTTTGAAGAACTCGCAACACGGTTCGTTCATCTTAGCAACCTTCCGGTGAAGAGTTTCGAATCCGCTGCGCCAGGAATACTCATTGGACTGAGTAATGCTCATCTGCTAGCTACACTGAAACTGCGGCAAGGCAAGTCGAACGAGCCGATTGCAACGAAGACCAGGATTGGCTGGGCAGTATGCGGCAGTCTGCGGAAGCCACAAGCTAATACGTTGCATAGACAACTTCATATGAATGCTGAATCGATAGACGCTGATCTTCACGAGTACGTTCGGCATTTCTTCGACATCGAGAGTCTTGGTGTAGCGGTTGTGCCAGCCGTGAAAGGAGTAGAAGAACAACGCGCTTACAAGATTCTAGAAGAAACTACGAGACGGTTAGACTGTGGGAAGTACGAAACAGGCCTGCTCTGGAAGCATGACTATGTAGAGTTTCCAGACAGCAGGTCTATGGCTGAACGACGCTTCAAGTGTCTTGAAAAACGTTTGGCACGGAATCCAGACCTGTACGACAGCGTCCGTCGACAAATATCCGACTTCAAAGCCAAGGGCTACATACGCGAAGCAACGAAGGAAGAACTCGAAGAATTCGACCTACGGCGCACATGGTTCTTGCCGATTGGAGTGGTGGTCAACGAGAAGAAACCTGGTAAAATAAGAGTAATCTGGGATGCAGCAGCGAAGGTGGAAGGCGTATCGTTGAACTCAATGCTGCTCAAAGGTCCGGATCTTTTGACGCCGTTATTGTCCGTAATGTTTCCGTACCGGGAACGCCAAGTCGCAGTATCAGCAGACGTCAAGGAAATGTTCCTGCAAATGTTGATTAGAAAACAGGACCGCAGCGCTTTGCTGTTCCCCTACAGGGACTCCCCCGAGGTACCGATGAGCATCATGGTCTCCGATGTAGCAATATTCGGAGCGGCCTGCTCCCCAACGCACTCGCAGTACATTAAGAATATGAACGCATCAGAGCACGAACTGGAGCTACCAAGAGGAGCAGCGGCAGTGAAGAAGAGACACTATGTGGATGACTACGTGGACAGTTTCGATACAGCGGAAGAAGCGTTCGAGGTTGCCAAGGAAGTGATCGAAGTGCACAGAAGAGCTGGATTCCATATCCGAAATTGGATGTCAAGCAACAGGACCGTACTGAGCAAGTTAGGAGAGGAGAACCTGAAGAAATCGAAAGTCATGTTACCGGATAAGGAGGTTAGATTCGAGCGAGTGCTGGGAATGGCGTGGTTGCAAGAAGAGGACGTCTTCGTATTTTCGCTGCAATTTTGTGAGAAAGTGCGAAAGCTGGTAGACGGTACTACGATTCCCACAAAACGGGAGATGCTACGACTCGTCATGAGTATATTTGACCCTTTGGGATTGGTGGCATCATTTGTAATCCACGGGAAAATCCTAATTCAAGAAGTATGGCGGACGGACACGGATTGGGACGACAGGATTCCAATGGAGATCGCTACGCGCTGGATGGATTGGATAGCGGTACTCAAGAAGCTTGAAGGACTGCATATTCCTCGTTGCTACTTTCCGAACTACGATCCGAATAGTTTCAAATCTCTGGAGCTTCACGTGTTTGTGGACGCTAGCGAACAAGCCTTTGCAGCGGTTGGATACTTCCGCATAATAGACAACGGTCGTATCAGAGTCGCTTTAGTCTCGTCGAAGACGAAAGTGGCACCACTTCGAGGACTGTCGATACCACGGCTAGAATTGATGGCAGCGTTGCTGGGAGCTCGTTTGCGGAGAACTATTGAGCAAAATCATTCGTTGAAGATACGGAAAACCTGTTTTTGGAGTGACTCATCGACCGTCTGTTCGTGGATCAAATCGGATGTTCGACGATATCGCCAGTTCGTTGCCTTCAGGGTTAACGAAATACTGAACCTGTCGAGCGTTGACGAATGGCAGTGGATTTCGACTAAGGTCAATGTGGCTGACGAGGCCACCAAGTGGGGTAAAGGTCCCGCTTGCAATGTTGACAGTCGCTGGTTTCAGGGGCCTGACATCCTGTACAACGTCGAAACAGAATGGACGGTGGCTCCAGAAGAAGACACAGATGAAAGTGACAAGGAATTACGGGAGGCGTTCGTATGCAGCCATCTGGTCAGACAACTGGTGATAGACGCTGACAGATTTTCAAAATTCGAACGACTGTTGCGTTCTACAGCATATGTTCACCATTTCGTCTCTAGTCTGCATCCCTCGAGAAGTAGATCTACGGATACTGTAGGGATCACCAGTGTAGATTTGCAGAAGGCAGAAAGAACGTTATGGTCGAGTGCGCAATCTGAGGCATTTCCGGATGAAGTAGCGATCTTGAAGAAGAATCAAGAAGAAAATAATACACGTGGGAAGCAGTTAGGAACATCAAGCCATCTTGTGAAGCTGTCTCCATTCGCTGACGAGTACGGGGTGTTACGAGTAGGCAGTCGGGCTGCAGAAGCGCAGGTTCTATCCTACGATACGAAGTTTCCCATCATCCTACCAAGAAACCATCGCATTACGGAGTTGCTGTTGGATTACTATCACCGGAAATATGGTCACGCAAATGACGAAACCATAGTCAACGAGATGCGACAGAAGTTTTATGTGCCTCGGCTGCGAGTAGAGATACGGTTATCCAGGAAACGCTGTATGTGGTGCCGCATACACAAAGCGATACCGGTTACTCCAAAAATGGGGCCATTACCAGCGGTGCGATTGGAACCCTTTGTACGACCCTTCACCTATGTTGGCGTAGACCTCTTCGGCCCATATTTGGTGAAAGTTGGAAGAACCGTGGCGAAACGATGGGTCTGCCTTTTCACCTGTCTAACTATTAGGGCAATTCACCTCGAGGTGGTTGCCAGTCTATCAACCGATGCGTGCAAGAAGGCTGTAAGGAGGTTCATAGCACGACGGGGTGCGCCTCTGGTAATTTACTCCGACAACGGTACGAATTTTGTGGGAGCAAGCCGAGAGCTGATGGATGAAATCGACAAGATAAACAACGAATTGGGCAGTACTTTCACTAACGCTCACACACAGTGGAGATTCAACCCTCCGGCCGCTCCTCACATGGGGGGCTGTTGGGAAAGAATGGTTCGCGCCGTGAAATCAGCACTAGGATCGGTTCCAGTAGTGCGGAAGTTAGATGACGAGTCTTTCGCTACGGTACTAACAGAAGCCGAAAGTATGGTCAATTCCAGACCACTTACATTCGTTCCTCTAGAAACAGCTGATCATGAATCCTTGACCCCCAATCATTTTTTGCTCCTGAGCTCAAACGGTGTGCGAGAACCGGAGAAGTTCCCGACGGATGCAGGAATGGCGTTGAGGAATAGTTGGAACTTGGTGAAACACACTCTTGACAACTTCTGGCGTCGATGGGTGGTTGAATACCTACCAACCATCATTCGACGGACAAAGTGGTTTCGAGACGTACAACCGATCAAGGAAGGAGATCTTGTGCTCGTGGTTGACGAGAACGTTAGGAATCGGTGGTTACGAGGACGAGTAATTCGAACGATTCCGGGGAAGGATGGAGTGACTCGTCGAGCGGAAGTGCAGACATCAGGAGGGATGTTGAAGAGACCTGTTACGAAGTTGGCTGTGCTGGACGTGGCAAGTTCTGGTGACGCCCAACCGGAAGTTATGGCGACACGGGGGGGAGGATGTTCACCGCAACAGCCCCCTCGTACTGAGTAACACAAACGGTACCTAACGCGCGACCCACTACACCCAGCGGTGGTTCCGGGAAGCATGATCCGTCAAACGGAATGACGGGAGAAATTGTGAGAGAGTAAGAGAATGATAAACTGATAACAGAAAGGAAAACAAGTCGGATTATATAGTGAATTGGATGTAATCTATTATCATTGAATCGGTAAATTTATTGAACTAATAATAATAATGAAAAATTACACTTAATACTAACTTACAGGCTTATATATATACATATATTAGAATTGTGAACTCTGTTGTGGATAAAAATAACATTGAAATTGGAGACTAAAATTGTAAGTTAAATCCTAAGTTTGGTACTGGAACCTATCCTAAAATTAAATATATTTATAGCTTGAAGCTGACAAACACTCACAAAAAAGAGTTGTTTTTTGCTGGAAGAAACTCCATCGAATCTATCCCAACACTTCTCCTTCGCTAAAAAGATCAACAGATCAAAATATTCTCACACATCTCAACCAAATAACCTCAGAAATATTTATACTGTAGCACAACAATTTGCAAGTTGATCAAATTGAGAAAAATTAAACCCGCGCTTTCATGAATAAATACACCGAATCTTTTGGAATTTTGGGGTGCTGAAAATCATACGTTGTTATATATATGAAACTTAGCTGATTCCTCGTAGTATTCAGTCCTCAAAAACTTCGATCCAGCAATAATGGCTGCATTTGCGACATCGACGCACACACACATTAAAACTGACATAACCCCAAGGCTGCAAAATGCGTGTCGATGCATGTTGACATGACTGGTTCTCAGCAATACAATCACCAATCGTTATAATTCAGCCACCAATCGAAAGATATGGCTATCTAATTTTATTTTGAACAGATAGAAAACCAATTGGACCTGTGATTGGCCATCCGGAACGGAAAAACCCGGAAAAGTCCCGAGCAAAATGCGTGTCGATTGAAGTTGACATGACTGGTTCTCGGTGATTAGGTTACCAAATTTCAAGATTGAGCCACTATTTGAAAGGTATAACTATCTACTTACGAACGAAACAGACAACGAACTGATTGCACTTGTGGTTGGCAAATCGGAACGGGAACACCCGCGAAAGGTGGCTCTGTGGAAATTCGGATTCACCGATAAAATGGTCAATTCCTGAAAGTAGACCTAGAGATCCGCGATTTTTTCTAAATTGCTAACAATTATTAGCAGAGAAGAAATATACCATCAACATATCGATTCTGCAACCAAGTGGCCAGAAAACGGACCTCTGGATATCCGGAATCACCGGAAAAATAGTAAATTCTTGAAAGTAGACCTAGAGATCCGCGATTTTTTCTCAATTGCTTACAATCATGAGCATAGAAGAAATAAACCATCAACATATCGATTCTGCAACCAAGTGGCCAGAAAACGGTCCTCTGGACATCCGGATTCACCGGAAAAATAGTAAATTCTTGAAAGTAGACCTAGAGATCCGCGATTTTTTCTAAATTGCTTACAATCATGAGCATAGAAGAAATAAACCATCAACATATCGATTCTGCAACCAAGTGGCCAGAAAACGGTCCTCTGGATATCCGGAATCACCGGAAAAATAGTAAGTTCTTGAAAGTAGACCTAGAGATCCGCGATTTTTTCTCAATTGCTTACAATCATGAGCATAGAAGAAATAAACCATCAACATATCGATTCTGCAACCAAGTGGCCAGAAAACGGTCCTCTGGATATCCGGAATCACCGGAAAAATAGTAAATTCTTGAAAGTAGACCTAGAGATCCGCGATTTTTTCTAAATTGCTAACAATCATGAGCATAGAAGAAATAAACCATCAACATATCGATTCTGCAACCAAGTGGCCAGAAAACGGTCCTCTGGATATCCGGAATCACCGGAAAAATAGTAAATTCTTGAAAGTAGACCTAGAGATCCGCGATTTTTTCTAAATTGCTAACAATCATGAGCATAGAAGAAATAAACCATCAACATATCGATTCTGCAACCAAGTGGCCAGAAAACGGTCCTCTGGATATCCGGAATCACCGGAAAATAGTAAATACTTGAAAGTAGACCTAGAGATCCGCGATTTTTTTTCTAAATTGCTTACAATCATGAGCATAGAAGAAATAAACCATCAACATATCGATTCTGCAACCAAGTGGCCAGAAAACGGTCCTCTGGATATCCGGAATCACCGGAAAAAAGTAAATTCTTGAAAGTAGACCTAGAGATCCGCGATTTTTCTAAATTGCTTACAATCATGAGCATACAGGAAATATGACATCAACATATTGATACTGCTATCGGGTGGCCGGAATATGGTGCTCTGGATATCCGGAATCACCGGAAAAATAGCCAATTCTTAAAAGTAAACCTAGAGATCCGTGATTTTTTAGAACATGTGAAGAACCCTTAGTTGAGAAGAGATATCTCAGTGCCATAGTGATCCGGTCCCCCGGTGGCCATAAAACACCCTTCTGGATATCCGGATTCACCAGAAAAATGGTCAATTCCTAAAAGTAGTCCTAGAGATTCGCGATTTTTTTCCAAATTGCATACAATCTTGAGTATAGAGGAAATATACCACTACCATATAGATTCTGCCCGGGGTTGCTAGAAAACGGTTCTCAGGATATACGGAATCACTGGAAAACTACACCCAACCGGGGGATGTAAGATTCGCTTACAATTATGTGTGATTCATCATCAGAGGATGTTAGTGGAGACCGCATGAACCGAGGATGCGATATACCTAGCTACGGTCCAATGTAAGAAAATTGGAGACCGAAAAATGTAGAGTGTATTAGTGAGGTTATGTTATGTTATGTTATGTCGAAAAAAAAAATAGGAATCCGATTGCCGACTGGACTCGAACCAAGAACGCTTCGATTATCAGACCTGTGCTTTCTCCACTGCTCTCTCCACGCTCCTGAATATGGATAGCCTAAAAGCAAACATGAAGCGCTCATTTTCTCGCATACTCGACTTCGTATGCTTTTTCTGCTGGAGAGATTCGAGGCAAGTGTGCGCGTCGTTCTACAATGTTCTACAATGTGCGTCGTTCTACAAGTTTACTGGTATAGTCGAAAGCGTAGATAGAACACGAAATGAAAAAGACAAAAAACCATTACATCGCCTGTAAGGTCAACTTCTAACATTCGCTGCGATGTTCATGAACAGAGGATGATAGGAAACGGAACTAACATTCATTGTAATAGATTTTTGGTTTGCGTGTAGTCATTTTCAGGAAGTGGACCTAGAGCTCTGCAAGTTTTTAGAAAATGAATAGAGCGCTTATTTGAACAAATATGTCTCAGCGCGATATTGATTCGATCCCCGGAAGCTATAAAAGGCCGGTAAAATGGTTAATTCCTTAAATTAGTCCTAGAGGTCCATAATATTTTTCTAAATTGCGTACAATCTTGAGCATAGAGAAAAAATGCCATCACCATATTGATTATGCCACCATAAAACTGGATTTCCCGAATCACCGTAAAAGTAATCATAAAACTCTGCGAGGAGGATACATCTCAGCACCATATTAATTCAAACACCCAGTAGCCATAAAACACCCTTCCGAATATCCAGATTCTTCATAAAAGTGGTCAGTTTTTGAATGTGTGCCTGGACCTATGATTTTTTGACTTTAATAAATGCTCAGAATGCTGAAAAAATTGAAATTTATCTGCGTCATATCGATTCACTCACGTGGTAGTCATAGAATATTAACTTGGATATCCGGATTCCTCTGACAAGTGGTAGATTTCTGAATATGGTCCTGAGTTACCTGCAGTTCTATTTTTTTTTTTGTTAACGTCGGTTTTCTGTTCCGCAATCTAGTGCCAATCACCGACGGATATCGATTGCCATCCATTGACGACAATCGAATGTGCAGAGAGGCAGCTTCCACACCTGCGTAAGGATATCGTACCCATCAACGCATAAGGGCCGGGACCAACGGCTTTACTTCCCTTCCGAAGGAAGACGTGACTAGAGATTTTTATGCCTCAGAAAAATCCCACCGACCTCGGCTGGGATTGAACCCAGACCCATTGGGGTGAGAGAGCAGTCACGCTTACCCTACACCACCGGCGCCGAAAAAAATCTCAGTCCTGTCCTTGCAAATATTGACGAAATTTTTTTATTAGTTTACGTTATTTTTGTTTTACTAAGTAATACAAACAGATTCTCGAACTTTACCACCTTCCTCCTATACTTCATAACATTGACAAAACCCTGGCATAGATCGATGTCCGATACAACACATATATTATAGATTTGGCCCAACAGATAGCTTGCTTGCATTAGCAGCAAAAATATTGTGAACATTGCTGAGCAAGCGTACAGTGACGACGCGTGAGACCTACGAACGTTCCATATAGCGAATATCCAACGTGACGTTACCACTGCAGTTCATGCAAAAAAAAAGTAAACATTATGATAAAATACAAACACCACTAAACATTGCCTCATATCACTAACACCAACAAACCAGTTGAGCAGGATCTTATACAAAGGACATCAGACAGCTATCCTCAGCATCTCTGTCATTCAATTATCTTATTGTCATTAGCCACAGTAACAGGAATGTTGTTGCTTCTGGCATTATTGCTTACCACTTTTTGATGTATACACATTCAGTTGACTTTCACCCACAGTTTCTTCGTTGTCATCACCAATAATTATGTCTTCCACCACCATTTCCTCATCAATCGAGCATTCCGATTCATCCTCACTTTCTTCCCAATCACTTGATTCACTCATTTTTTTATTCAGACAAAGCGAAACACGTCACTTTCGAATAGATTGAATTTGAAATATGGATGGACAGATTCGAGGCAAGTGTGTGCGTCGTTCTACAATATTCTACAATGTGCGTCGTTCTACAAGCTTACTGGTATTGTCGAAAGCGTAGAAAGAACACGAAATGAAAAAGACAAAAAACCATTACATCGCTTGTAAGGTCAACTTCTAACATTCGCTGCGATGTTCATGAACAGAGGATGATAGGAAACGGAACTAACATTCATTGTAATAGATTTTTGGTTTGCGTGTAGTGTACAAATGCTATTTTTAGGCAATGAAAACAGTTTTTTTTTTTGTCGCGGATTAGTATTTGAAGTCGCGGATTTCTTTTGAGAAATCGCGGATTTCGCGGATCAAATTTAGAAAATCTTGTAACAGCCCTGAAATTGTAATGCAAGAAATAATGGTAATTTCGGATGTCAAAAAAATTTAAATAGGCACACAAAAAAAGCTTTCTAAAGGAAGGCAGAGTTCTTCTGAAAAATTTTCATGAATACAGGTACTATCCATTCAGGTCCTGGTCATTTATATGCGTTCAAGTTTTTTAGTGCTTTGAGGATTTCTTGTTGAGATAGTTGGTTGACAGATAAGTCATTTGAAAATTCAGCACTGAATGCAACGTAGTCGCGGTCGCGGTCCTCTTCGCAGTGTATACTTCGTGGAAGAAACTTGCAAAGAGATTGCAGATTTCTAAAGAGCTATTTCCTACATGTCTGTCGAAGTGCATTCTTGACGGAAAGATGCTACTTTTCAATTTCGTGTTCACTTAATTGAAGAAGTTCTTGGGATATGATTTGACTTCAGTTTCGACTTTACGATTGTATTCTTCATGTGCTGATGTAATGGCTGGGTTGAGTTCATTGCATATGTTGAGATAGTTCTGCAAATTATATGTTTTTTTTTCCCTGTTTGTATAATGTATGCTCTTGCTGTTCATTAAATGTTTCTGTTATGGGTTGAACCCCACACTCTTAATTTACTGATTTGAGTCCTTCTTCATCTTTTTACTGGTGCAGTTTAAAAAATAAAGTTTTTTTTATAAATGCATGAAATTTGTCATCTTCAGTGTTTAAGATTTCCTTCAATACATGCTGCAAATTAATTGTATTTAGTTTACTTTTTACTGCTTCATTATTTGTATTATGAAAGTCCAGTACTTCTTCGTATTCCCAGTCGCTGAGGGAAGAAATATTATGAATATAAATAGAATATTCAATAGTGGTATACTTAATGTTTCCATAATGGAGATAATGATGTACCCACACATAAGTCATCAGTACAATTTGTAAGTAAAAGGTCTAAATATGAGTTCTGTTTATTTTTAACATGATTAATTCGATGTAGGCCAAACTAAAATTGAACCCTGGATATTACCCCTTCTGATTCCTAATAAAAATAACTTTAAAATCGTGAAAACCATAGAAAGTACTACTGAAACATTTTCTATTTCCATTGTATAGACTATTGTTCTATCTTAGACTGACTTAAGATTATTATAACATGGTCGGGTAAATAGCCCATTCGAGCGAATGTCATTCAGGCGAATGTTATATAATCGTATTTTGACGTAGACTACGTCTTACGGGAAGGTACTGGTTTAAACCAAAAATCTAGGATTCTAGATAAACATTTCAAAATGTCCTATCTGCATTGATAGATTCTCTTCATCGACTTTCTCTTTCGTCAATAACTCAGCTGCAAAACCTTTCACTGTTGTATTTGACGTTTTAGACGCTAGATAAGAACCTCCTTTATCAAACTATGTGGTAGTATTAGCGCGAAATCTGTTTGCATAGCAGTGGTTATGAAAAGAGAAAGTCGATGAAGATAATCGATCAAAGCAGATAGGACAATTTGAAATGTTCATCGAGAATTGTAAACGTTACGAAAAGGTGTATGGTTTTGAACGCTTATAACTTTGTCATTTACAGATGAAATAAAAATCCAAATACACCAATAGATAGGAAATAACTCTCACAATCTGCCACCATAAATGCTTTTCCAATTTTCTCAACTAAAATGGTTAAAAAATGTACAAATAAAAAGTGTTAATTTTATCACTGTTTTAATGAAATAAACGTTCTCTTCAACCAACCTTCAACATTCAAACCAAGGCGTCATGATTGAGTACCATTTGGTTGCGCATCGTTTTGCTTGAACCCGTAAAACTATATAAGAACTCTGCTGTCGTTCCTGCGCTCATTAAGCTTCGGCAAGCAGAAGCAGGAGCAAATCAGGAAAAGGTGAAATTTTTCCCTCTGCCTCTACTGAACATTACCGCAGTCGGGCTAGAGTGCTGCTGTTGTGAATCCGCTCATTTTCGCATCGGACGGAAGCACAGTGGGGCAGCGAAGTCATTCGCGTGGCCAAAACCTCTAGCGCCGTTGGTATGCTTTCTACAGCGATCAGTGCTGTAAATTTTCATATCATTCGGTTGAAGTAGAACCAATACAACCATTCAATCAATTCTGTGTAAACGAATTCTCACATGACCATAATTTGAAGAGCCCCTTTCTCATTCGAAGCTCATTGTCACTGTCAATTGAGTCACTAACTATCATTTGATAAACGACAGTGGAGTATGGCAGAAACCCATCAAAATGGTCCCGAACAGACAAGTCGACCCGATGTCGGATCAATGTAGGACTAATTAAAGGTCGATGTCGACCCAATGTCGTGTAGTTGTCGGGTCAATTTTGGGTTTATGTCGGTCAATGTCGGGTCAACATCGGGTTGGGGTTTGGTAGAAGTCAGGTGTCGGGTTGGCTTTGCTTTTTCGCCGCATTGTCGACCAGAGCTCCGTTTATGTGTAAGTTACACTCAATTGATATATAGTGTTTCTCACGTTTCTCACATGAGAATAATCCATGCCTTCGTCAAATCACTAAGCAACTGATATCAACCATTCAAAGGAGGTCCCCTTTGATAGCGAATAGCAATTTTTCTCATTTTCATCAAAAATGTTCAAATGATTTTGAGAATTAACAGCACTGACAGCGATACAATGTCCTACACAGTTGCTCAATATTAAAAGTGTGTAACATGTGCACGTGTTATTAGACCCTTGCTCACACCGTGAGAAACCAATCGTTCTCCTGCTATAAATTAGCCTGATTTGACACAAACGTGTCAGGATATTGCATTAAGCAAATTTTCATTACGTCGAATGTAACAAAGGTAAACAAAGTCGAGCTATCAGTGTCAATCGATGCTCCTACTATTACATTATATACTGTCCGAATATAGGACCACATCCCATTTTTAAATTTATTTACCAGTCGAATTGCTTTTTGACGTAATCACCTTCCGATCAAAATAGTTTTCGATGTTACTTAAGTCACCCGATTTCTATGAAGATGCCGTTTGCCTTAAGTAACAGCACTCAGAAACCCGTGAAAAGTGTACTTTCGTCGTTTCGCTTTCTCATTATTAAAGTGAATAAATCGAACTGTTTGTTGCTAAGATGATTTCGGTGGTCCTAAAATGATGAATGGGCTGCACGTAAGCAGACGTAATTGATAATTCTCTCGAATATCCTGGTAAATAGACTTTGACTTAAGTAACAATAGGGGCCACCAAACGACGTATAATAACTTTTGACTCAAAAACCAGCATTTCTTAGCATGAAAGCTAGCGATTTGCCTTTGTATGATTAAAACCCGGCTAAATATGTTAAACATTGCTATCACTATGAGATTATATGTGTTTAATTGGAAATAGGAATAACTTTTCGGTCATCAAAACAAAACTTTATTTTTCTCGGATCGGTGCGAATGTTACTTACGACATAATGAAAATTTGCTCTTGATTTATTCAAAGGCGTTTTCGTTAACTGCACGCGCCTTATTTACCTTCTCCTTCTATCTCTCTCACACTATCTGTCTAAGTACAACTCCAAGAGCCTCCCGTAGGTAAAACTGTACCGATACTAAAAACAGTAATAAAGTCCCGATTCATTCGTACTTTGGCAATTGAAGAAGAGAGTCTTACTCTATATTATGGCCATTAGATGGCGACCGCGACAGGACTTGAAACCAGTCAAATTGTTGTGTAAACCGGGCCTGAAACTAGTTAAAGTGATGGAACTTGGCCTAAAGTGAAACCAGTGAAAAATAAACCCTAATCATGGGGAAAAGTGCATCCAAATCTGCAGTACAGCATAATGCTGACGCACAGGTCAGAATAATTAATACCCAAGAGCTGCATAGTGAGCAGTTGGACAATAACGCATTCGTATTGTACATCATCCTATCAATAGTAGCCGTACAACTACTGATTACGTTGTACACGATGTTGCATCGCCGGGAACGTAAGCATGCGTTAAAACACGCTAAAAGCGTGAACGATGTCAGCCTGGTTTAGTACCATAACCGCAGAAGATGTTAAATTATTAATAAACTGTCGTGAACCGCAGTGAGCAAAAAAAAATCGGTTCAAAAGTGAATCAAAAGTTGACCGACAAATCCACACTGGATGAGAGGCCCAAAAGTGAACATGAACTATAAAATGTGCAACTATTAACCAAACTGTCGTTAACCGCAGTGAGCAAAAAAAAATCGGTCCAAAAGTGCATCAAAAGTTAACCGACAAATCCGCTACTGGATGAGAGGCCCAAAAGTGAACATGAACTATAAAATGTGCAATTATTAACCAAACTGCGAGCAGGAAAAACGGAAAAACGGGTGAATCGTGATTATGAATTGTGAAACATCAGCTGACTACAAAAACAGACACGCAGAGCAGAGTCTTAAGAACAAGAAAAAAGCCCAGCAAGTGCAACGTAGGGAATACCTGATGAGTCGACTGGCCCCACAGCAACAACAACTACTGAGCGTGAGCACAAACTTTGTAAGGTGAAAAAGCGTAAGTGAGATTTTTTGTATTATTAACCATATGTACCCCGTAAACAATTTGATTTTACTCGGTAAATGTTGAATTTTCATCTTTATGTATCTTCACGTTAATTTGATTAAATTTTGTAAACGATAGATCAAATCGTAGAGGAGATAAAAGTTTTAGTTGAACTTCACTCCAAGTCTAAATATAAAAAGATAAGGACAGAAACCCTAAAAGAAAAGCTTTTTCAAGCAACTCAATTATATTCACATATAAAGGAAAAAATATTACGTAAAGAAAAAGAAATACCAGAAAGCAAGCTTATTTTCTTTATCAAAGTTTCGAGGGAAACCCTATTTGAAATTGTTCAAATAATTAAACAAAAAAATAAAAAAAAACGGTGCAGAACAAGCAATAATAATGGCTGCACCCAAAGTAGACATAAAATTGGGCACTGCGCTAGTGCAAGTGTATGATGGTACAGCCGATCTAACCGCATTCATAGATGCGGTGAATCATTTCAATTCAAGTGTCTTAGAAACTTTTGCAGAGGCAACCCCAGCTCAAAAGGCTGCAGCAACTGCAACAGTGGTGCAATTCATTAGAACACGACTGACGGGTAAAGTACGCCAAGTAGTCACAAACAATCAAACGCTTGCAGAGACAATAACTGCAGTAACAAATCACTGCTGCTCGAGAGTGAAGGCAGACAGTGTGCTTGCCGAAAATTAGAAAAAATAACGGATCAGCTAAAATCCGCCTACTTACGAGTAAATATTTCAAATCAAACCGCTGACAAAATATCCACCAAGAGCGGAATCGAAACCTTAATTAGATGTGCAAAAAATGCTGAAGTTAAAACAATCCTGAAAGCAGGATCTTTTAATTCAATCAGCGATTCCATACAAAAGTTCCAAGAACATGAGACAACGACAGTCTCAACATCAAATCCTCAAATTTATTCCAGTAGAGGTCATCCACAAAGTGGCCGTGGAAACTTTAGAGGTAACAGGGGTCGTGGATCTTTTAATGCACGTCGTTTTGAACCTCAGCATTTTCCTAGAGACAACTTCAACTACACTTGTTTTCAACGAGGTAGTTGGAATCAAAGGGGTAACGGGAATTCAAGAGGAAATTGGATTCAAAGGGGTCAATTTAGACCGAACAAACACTGCAACAGTAACAATTGCAGAACCAAATACACATTCAACATATGTAACATCAACAGTTGCAACAGCAACAATATCCTAGTCAAAATATCCACCCTTTAGGAGTTCAGTTCAGGCAGCATACACAATAAATGTATCTGCCTCCAACTTCGTGTGTTTAAAGATTGAAGCATCCGATTCACATTACACATTAACGATTGATAGTGGCTGGATATTTCGATTATTAAAGCACATAAAGTCAAACCATAAATTTCCCGGACAACAAATGTTATATTACAAGGATAGGAAGGATATCAGAAACTACCCTTGGAGATACAAATTCCAGCATCAAAATAGATCAAATAGTCCTTCCACAGAAATTCCATATTGTGAGGGATAATTTTCCAATCTCCACGGATGGAATTCTTGGAAGAGACTTTCTGACGACTGTATCATCGACTATTATACATGGCTGCTATCTATCAAAACTGCTACAAATACTGTAACAATACCAATTACTAACCAACTAAAAGGCAAGTTTGTAATTCCACCTCGATGTGAAATTATAAAACCAATTAAACTGGAAAACTCAGATGATTACGCTACCACGCCGAAGAAATCCAGAAGGGTTTATTCTGCGCAAACGGTATCGTAAACAGCAATAGCCCGTATATAAAAATAATGAACACTACTGAACACTCGGCCGAAATACCAACCAATTTTCTTCCAAAACTACAACCGCTGGGAAATTTCGAAATTTTTAGCATATCGAATCAATCGAGTTCTAATTTTAGACGAGAACAAGCAATTTTGAACGAAATAAATTTAAAAGACATAGACTCTAAAATAAAAACAAAATTAGAGAAACTATGCATTAAATTCAAATTCTCATTGATAAGCGATGCGTTAACAGTGAACAGTTTCTAGAAGCAGAAATTTCACCTTAACGCAGTGGCGTCGCGTAACCTCACTTTTTACCTGTTCAACAACTTTGAAAACGTTATTTAGGGTCATGTTTACATTCAAATCAGTTTCAAAGGGTATAGGGTCTTCTAGTTTCACTGATTTGTATCCATTGGAACCAATATTGTTTTGTTTGTTTACGTTTTGAGAGTTGTTGAACAGGTAGATTGAGGTTAGGGTGACGCCACTGCCTTAACGATCAAAGCCTCATATTTATAAAAAAAAAATACAGAATAGGTGAATCACAGAAACAAGAAATGGACGTTCAAATTAAAAAAAAATGTTGAAGGACAGAATTATACTACATCGTCCTACAATAATCCAATTATTTTAGTACCAAAGAAATCTGCCACAGGTGATAAAAAATGGCGCCTTGTAGTAGATTTCCGTCAACTCAATAAAAAAATCAATTCTGACAAATTTCCGTTATCCAGAATTGATGAAATTCTAGATCTGATGTCTGATGTCTGGATTTCAACTGCATTTTCATCTAGCAGGGGCCACTACGAATTTAACGGACTACCCGAGCAAAGTCGGTTAACAAAATGAAAGCAAATCGATATTAAAGATTGCAGTTCCTATCATAATGAATACTCATTTTGATTTCAATTGTCACGACATTAGTCTGATATCATATTGTGCTTTCATTATGCAGTCAAGACATTTTAAATGAAAGCAACTTAACTTGAAGTTCTGCTGTTAACGTCTTGTTTAAGATTTAAGTTAAGCTTATCTGTCGTTGAACTAACGATTATTGTTTAATTGTTTTGTGTTAATTTTAGGTCATTCGCAACCAACCCGAGGTGACATTTGAGCTCAAGTCTTTCAGCGTGAGAAGCTTGGATGCTAACCATTTACACCAGGCCCGTATTCAGTCAAACATAATGAATGCAAAATCAGTAATCAAATTGATTTCATTGAAAGCAGGATTAGTTTTCCGTTTGCTTCAACAGTGTAAAATTTTGCTCTCATTTTTAATGTGTTAACCGTTAAGTCAACCAAAATGAGATCAAATGGAGTATTCAAAGTAAGTTACATCATAACAGCAAATTCTGATTTCAATTTGATCTCTAACTTTGCTCGGGACCGTTCGGGTTGAATATCAGCCCAAATAGCTTTCAGAGGATGATGACCATCGCGTTAAGTGGTCTTCCTCCTGAATGCGCTTTTTTGTACATCGATGATATAATTGTCATCGGATGTTCAATATACCATCATCTGTCAAATCTTCAGGAAGTTTTTCAGTGTTTAAGGAAATACAACCTTAAACTTAACCCAGCTAAATGCGGACTTTGGCATACAACCAGACAAAAATAAATATGCAATTATACTAAACTTCCCAGAACCAAATAATGCAGATGAAACACGTCGATTTGTAGCATTTTGCAATTATCATTATTATGCAACGGTTCATCTAAAATTTTGCCCAAATTTGCAATCCATTGAATAAATTACTTAGAAAAGATTTAAAACAATTATTGAAGCCTCAGTCGAAGAAATCAATAAAAATAATAAAAGCAGATACAAGCAAAAAATTGAAAAAGAAGCAATTGCTAAAAGTGACTGTATTTTCAAATTTGTTATGAATTTGTTTAAAGAAATTGGTAACAACGTTTTTCGAAATGTTACCGTAGTAATTTTTGATAAGCCTAAGACATTATCACATATTCACAAGACTATGCGTCCCGGTGACGACGACTACGATCTAGCCGGTTTACAATAGGTTTTATACAAGAGTACTAGAATAGATCGGAGTATACTTACAGTTTCAACGTTCCCATGAACTCCTTGTTTACCTTCAATCCTACTTCCTTCTCTTGTTGTATTGTGTTTCTGGATATGCCACTTCCATCATCCCTCTGACACAAGATAATGGATCCTTGCTCCGGAATGTCTTCAAAACTGGGGGGATTGAAATCGCTCCTCGTGCACAACCCTTCCAGATGACCGATAGAGCGCCCGGTCCGATTGGTCTCACCCGATATTCTTGAAATACTTGACATTTTGAACAAAACATTGCCATTTTCAGACTTCGTGTTGTTAGTTTTCTTTGAAGGTCTTGTGGTTAATGCTTGATTTGTCTTTCGCTTCGTATTTCTAAGAATTGACTCTATAAATAGATAAAAAAAACAAAAACAAACACAACGCTTCCCGCCCACAAGCTGTAGACCGAGTGCAGAATCTTTGTGATGATATTTTCCAAACGTGCATATCCATAGAAATAAATCCAATTCAATAAAGGATTGATTTTCACTGCGACTAAATCCAGCATTCCTACTAAAATATCAAATGCTGTGCTTAATCATTTATTATTAGTACAGAGCAATAAACAATGTACGGTGATGATTAATCTGTTAATATACTTTTATAAGCGGGCTCAAATGCACTTTTGGTAAGCATCAACACTGATCTGGCAACACTAGTGTGCATCTTTCCAATGTGGTAAAGATCCAGATCAGCCCTGGGACCTGGTAGCCTAATTAAACTACCTCAAGGTTTTGCCAAAGCCCAGGGAAAAATAAACGCACAAGCAGTTTAAACAAAAATATTAAACCAACCGAAGTAAAAGTAGATGGTATAGTTTATCTAAGATTAGAAAATAGAAACAAGCTGGACCAAGTAAACGAAGGTTCGTATAAAGTAATAAGTAGTGATTTTTCAAATGCTACAATAGTAAACAATAAAAACAAACGCTTAGAAGTACACAAATCCAGGCTTTTAAAATTTAAATAACATCAGACAATCCTTCAGAAGGATAGGTGAAAAATGAAATCCTATAGAGTATGATTAAGAAAATTATGTCATAAAACTTTTTGAGAGGTCCTTGGAGTCATAACAAGTTATCGCTGTTTTTCAGATAATTTTATGTAGGGGAATGGTGTAACATGTGCACGCCACGTCTTATTAGACCCTTGCTCACACCACCGTGAGAAACCAATTGTTCTCATGCCATATATTAGCCAGACTTGACACAAACGTGTCAGGATCATATTGCATTTATTCAAAGGCGTTTTCGTTAACTGCACGCGCCTTATTTGCCTTCTCCTTCTATCTCTCTCACACTATCTGTCTAAGTACAACTCCAAGAGCCTCCCGTAGGAAAACCTGTACCGATACTAAAAAGAGTAATAAAGACCCGATTCATTCGTACTTTGACAATTGAAGAAGAGAGTCTAACTCTATATCACGGCCATTAGAAGCGTTATATTTTGAAAGTTTCATATTAGTTCATTTTTACGCCACATACGTAGTTCTCGAGTCGAACTTTTGAACGGAGCATCCTAGCCGAATGGTTTTTCCGGCAAAGTTGTGTAATTTAAAGTGTTGAGAAATGTTGTCGAAGACATCGAATCTCTATGACTCACATTAAGCGAGATATCGGGCAATTAGGAAAACTAACCTTTAAATTGCGTGTTTTTTTTTCCTTTTTTCACCTGTATAAGTTTTATACTCTGGTAATTATCAAAAAGGTTTGACTCATCCAATAAATACCCATTATTTTATATACCATGCTTTATTATAAAGTTATTAACATAAATGTCTCAAAACTGTTATGTATAAAAATGTCAATTAATCAAAATATAGCAAAAAGTACTTGTTCAGTGATTAGTTTAGACCTTGTTGGGTAAAATAACGACCACAAACCAACAGGCAACTGCAGGCATTTCATATTACATCTTTTGAATATTGCATTTGATGAAATCTTTAAAACTTTTTGAAATTTTGCTATAGGCGATAGATTGTTTGATAAGCTTCAATTTATATTTGTTCGAGGTAAATTGTGGACTGTAAACTGCACTATTCATTTTTAAATCGATTATTGTAGCTAGTAATGCAAACAAGGCTGCAGTTTGAAAGGAGCACGAAAATGAACACTGAAAATGAAATTAAATTTATTTTCGTTACTTATTTCTGGTTTCCTGTCGCTTAACATACCAATTGGAAGCAATGCAATTTGGATTGCTTGCGATCCGTGGATCAAAACCTTATGGAAACCCGTTGGATAGGGTTTTTGGTCTAATTTCCGTCCTACTAAGCACAACACAAGTCAAAGATGACTTCTAAATTTATTCACCTTTCTATACGTACCGGATTTGGATTTGATAAAGAGTCACAAATTGTTGAGATATTGTTTAAAATCTAATAGAGGTAGGCGGGGCATAGTGGGCATGTTAAGCATTTTGCCATACATCTAATAAAGTAAGTAATATTATTGTACATTTGCAGCGTTAAATCTTGGAAAGGTATCTTTTTATCATAAACTGACCGTTGAAATGTGAAAAAAATGAACGAGATGAAAACCACATGTTGTTGGAACGTGTGAAATTGTGAGCACCCCCGGTGGGGCATAATGAGCAAGCCACGTTTTGTACAAATTGATTGTTTCATGTATAATCTTGAAAGGTTAAACCTTTGTCCAACAATTTACGAGGTATTAGTGGATTGAGGGGTAGAATACATTCCGGAAACCCCTGACCCAGTCTTTGCCAGCCAGCTCTCGACGTTTAACGGGTGCTGTATTTTATTCCGAACCGCCACCTGAAAGGTCAAGCTGCGGATGTCTCGAACAGTTATTCCGTAACAGGAAACTTCCAGCTTTAGGATATTCGACACCAGTTCGTTTTCCTCAGCGTTCGAAAAAACAGTAGCAAATGATCCGATATGCTTTTTTTCTGGAGTCACCGAAATAACGTAACGTCCTAGAGTTGCACGTGGAACACAATACTCACGAGACGTTTGATTCACGGATTCCCAACGGTTTACTGCTTCCACTGTCCTTTCCATGTTATCATTTGACCACTTTTACAGAACTGAACTCTTCTTGTAATTGCGGACCATATTACCGACACTTGCGATACGCATCAAAACAAAAACAAACCACTGCTAAATTAGTGAGGTTACTTTCTTTTCTCTGCTCACTCTACCCATCCGACGGTTGCTCACTATGCCCCACCCTATTTAAAAAAATCAACTGGTGGTTTTGATATCAAATTGAATACATATTATGTGTAATATGATGCAAACAGTCTGCGATGCGGTATTCTGCGTTCTTAAAACCTTATTTAGGATCATCTGATTTTTATATTGCGTAGACAAGATATGCCCAACTTACACATCTTACGACATTTTTCAAAGTTTAATATTTATACAATAATTCTCTAGAAATTAATTATACAGTAATTCTCTAGTAATTAATTATACAATAATTCTCTAGAGATTAATTATACAATAATTCTCTAGAAATTAATTGCAGTGACGGCATTGAATTAATTTATTTTATTTTCTATTTTGAATAAATAGAAATTTATGGCTAAAATACAGGGTGCTCATTATGCCCCACCTGTTAACTATGCCCCGCCTACCCCTACTGCTTCTTGATTCTAATTCGTTCTACGAGTTTCAATTCCGTCCTAACGCATTGAAACACCATTAGATTTTCTTCGTCGTACCGATAAACGCAAAATTTTGAAATGCTGTTATGTTGATCGAAAATCCGGAAGACAAAGTACGAAGAATTGTATCTATTTATTTATTTATTTCGTCAAGCAAAAGTAGACTACATACAATGGTTACAATGTTTTACTTACCTTACTTTGCATTATTTAATTTGTGTTTTAGTCGGGTTTTAATTTCTTCTTTTGACATAGTGATGCTAATGACTTCACAGTGTAGATTATACTGTCGCATTATTCGATTGAAGGGGCCATTTTTGCGTAATTTGTTCTGTGTGATTTTTCTGAGAATAATTTTCGTGCTCTTAGATTCTGGCAGGGTGTGTAGAAACTTAATTGTGAAAGTATTTCTGATGATTCTATGTGATGTGAAACAATTTCATCGATAAAGAAAATCATTGCAAAATCGCGGCGTTCTTTGAGTGTTTGTAAGTTGATGAGCATGCAGCGTGCTTCATATGATGGAAGAGGAAATGCGGTCCAATTCAATTTGCGAAGGGCATATAAAAGGAATTGTTTTTGGACGGATTCTATGCGTTCCTCGTGTACGGCAATGTACGGATTCCATACTCGGTAACAGTATTCCAGAATAGGTCTTACGTATGTAATATATAATAATGTAATAGTGTATGCGTCTTGAAAATTATAGCTGAACCTGTTAATGAAGCCCAACATAATATTTGTTTTCGATATGATTGTATTATAATGTTCTACAAAAGTGAGTTTGGAGTCTAGGATTACACCTAGGTCCCTAGGTGCTTTTTGGTTGCCGAAAAATATTTCAAAAAGAGGTGTTTCTATTTTTCTGCTAAATACAATTACGTTGCATTTTTTTTTACATTAAGTTGGAGTAGACTTATACTACACCAAGTGTTAAATTAGGTGGGGCCTCATAGCCTAGTCAGTAAAGGCACGGTATTACCAAGCCGGAGGCGGCGGGTTCGATTCCCGGTCCGGTCGAGGGAATCTTTCGGGTTGGAAATTTTCTCGACTTCCCTGGGCATAGAGTATCATTGTGCTTGCCACACAATATACAAAATCATGCATTGGTATTGGCATCGAAAGCTCTCAATTAATAACTGTGGAAGTGCATTTAGAACACTAAGTTGAGAGCACGCAAAAAGCTAATATGCGCTAAGCAATAAGCTTGAAATGCGAACAAGAAGAAGAAGAAAGAAGAAGTGTTAAATTAGGCCTAAATGAGAACCCTGGGACACCCCAGAGGTGATCAAAATAGGTTCTGATAGTTTATTCTGAAAACTAGCTATTTGTTTGCGTTGCGTTAAGTATGATTGGAGCCAATTCAGGAGTAAAGATTCCATTCCTATTTTTGCAATTTAAGGAGTAATAATGGTATGTCGATTCGGTCCAATGCTTTACTGAAGTCAGTATGAAGAGCTTCCACGTACTTGCCATTGTCCATTGCGTTAAGAAAGAATGTTACAAATGCAAGAAGATTAGAGGTAGCTGAACGACCTTTAAAAAAGCCGTGTCGTTTGTTTGTAATTTGATTTTTTACTTGCTGAATTTTTTGTCGTTTACGATTGATTCAAAAAGTTTTGGGATGCAAGAGATAATGGCAATTCCACGATAATTACGGATGTCAAATTTCTTGCCTGATTTAAAATAGGCACCAAATGAGACGATTCCCAAATTTCGGGGAATTTCCCATTTTTCAGAGGCATATTGAAAAGGCGTTCTAAAGGAAGGGTGAGTTGTTCTGAAAGATTCTTCAAAAATACAGGTGAAATTCCGTCAGGTCCTGGTCCTTTTGATGTTTCCAATTTTTTTAGTGCATTGAGGACTTCATGCTGACATATTTGATTGACAGATATGTTGTTAGAGACTTCAGGAATGAATGCAAAGAAGTCGCGGTCTTTTTCAGAAAATGTAGTGTATACTTCCTGAAAGAAATTTGGAAAGAGATTAGAGATTTCAGAAGGATTTTCACCTATCTTTCCATCAAAATGCAATCGTGACGGAAAATTATTGCTTTTCAATTTCGTTTTTCATAATTGAAAAAGTTCTTAGGACATGATTAATACCAGTTATTGCACTTGTTTGGGCTGCGTTAGTGAAGAATCTGCGTGCAGAATTGCCATCATTTGTCGAGCCGTGACCTTCTTTCACCATGTCAACAAGTAATCCATTCTCCTCTGTAAATCGACGCTTTATTCCAGCTTCGCGCATTTCAATTTGTGCTTTCACAGCTTTTGTTTTATGCCAGTAATTGGATTCCAAGCGAAAGCTTACATGTAATAACCACTTAAAGAATCGAATATAAGCATGCATAGTCGACAAACCGAGTTCTAAGCAGCTTTCATCGACTTGACTTTGCATAACATTATCCAAATCATTCATGTCTTTCGCACCACACACATAACACTTCTGTGCAGACTTAGTGTTAGTAAGTGCATTACACACCTTGCCATCAATCATTTTTGGCGCTCGGCCAACGGGAATTCAAATAATATTCCGGTTTTTTAATAGCTAGCGTGTATTAAAAAAAATCTTACAATAGTGTAGGTTTAGTATTTTTAATTGTTGGCAAAACGACCTTTTGTTCCTATTTTCCTGTCCTCCTTGCCACACAGAGATTCGCACTAAGCGAATGTACAATTTCAATATGTACCACCCGTATAGTCATGCATGTTATAAGCACACCCCACCGCTCTCCTGTTCTACGCCCTACCGGTACCAACAAAGACCGAAATAATCAATGCCAATAAACGAAAACGGCTGCGTAAATGCCGCCAGTCTTGCTTCAGGAAGATCGCCCATAGGAGGTGGACGTGGGACAGCCCTTAGGTTTTTGCACTCCTGACGACTCGCTCTGACTCGTTGAAATAGTCGCCTGATCTTCGGGATCCGGAAAGTTTGCCGCAACTCGTTCACGACGGTAGTGTGGTTTTGATGATGGTGCCGCTCATGATGATCCTTTACTATGAGCCATGTAACATGATGATCTTTCGGGAGAATTATTGGAGCACCCGCGCTAAGGACACTTACCTTGTCTGGAAAGGCTTCTGCCTGAGCCATTCAGCTCCTCAGTCGATAGTGGACCAGTGATGCGTTCTGTGTTGTTCGCGTTGCTTCGCATGTTGCGTGCGGCTCTAAATATTGTAGCTGTGACTCGTAACAGGCGCCCCCAACAAGAGTATTCTCGACCGTTGATGATTGGTTGAGGTTGCACCTGATGGTAGAAGAGATTTGCACGGAGTTCTTCATCGGTGCCAGCTTCACGGTACGGATTAGATGGCAAGCGGTCTTGACGTTCCCACAAGTAACTGGGTCCTTTGAACCACCGGCTATCTTCGGTGAGGTTTGGCATACCCTGCCACTTGGTAGCATCGTCAGCAACATTTTCCTTCGACCGTTTGTAACCCCAGTCTGCTATGTTCGTTGTTTCTAGAATTTCACTGATGCGGAAATACCGCCGATGATCTGACCGGATCCAGTACAGGAAGTCACGCGAGTCGCTCCAGAAAAAAAACCGCTGATGAACCTTGAACGACAAGGACTTCGTAAATCCTATCAGCCAACCTGACTCCGATGACCGTGGCCTGTAACTTGCGTCGACAAACGTGTGCAATTGGATGTTCGAATGTGGACTCAGTTCCGTTAAGGAACGGTAACAGCGGGGTATGCTGATGTCCTGCACCTTCGGTAGAATCTCCAACCATTTCTCCCACTTTTCTTTGAGACTTTCCGGAATCACGTCATCCCATCCAATGCCAGCTCGCCAAACTTCTTGGAAGAGAACCTTCAGATATATGAGCACGTTCGATATCAGTCCTAGCGGATCAAAGATAACCATTAACGTCCGTAGAACCTCCCGCTACGTCGGTTTGCGTTTACCTTCGAGCAGCTCCTAGCCGTGCTTTGGCGAGAGCTTGTAGGTGAACGTGTCGGTAGATGGTAGACACATACCCAAAACCTTCTCTGTTCCCAGTTCCATTCCGAGATTTAAGCTCTTCTCGTCGGTATATTCTCTTCCTTCATCGCTTCCACGACTGCAGGTGAGTTGGAAATCCAGTTTCGCATGTTGAATCCAGCTTGCGCGTGAACGAACTTCACATCCTTAGCTAGCTGAATAGACTCCTGCTCCGATTCGACGCTAACTAGCATATCGTCCACATAATGCTGCTTGACGATCGCTTGAGCTGCTGCAGGATATTGTAATTCGAACTTCTGCGCGTTGAGATTATTCACGTACTGTGCGCAGCTTGGTGAACACGAGGTACCGAAGGGCATAACTTGTGTTACGTAGATGCTGGGGTTTCCGGAAGAGTCGTCGCAACATAGAACTCTGGGACAATGCTGATCCTTCTTGCACATGAACACCTGCAAGTACATCTCCCTGATGTCACCACTTTGCCCCACTAGGAATTCTCGGAACCGGTAGAGAACGTACTCGAGCGGTGTGAGAAGGTCTGGCCCTGTCAGGAGCATTGAGTTCAGCGAAACACCGTTGGTTTTAGCTGCCGCATCCCACACGATTCGCACCTTTCCGGGTTTGTTTGGGTTGAACACCGGGAACAACGGCAGATACCACACCTGCTCCTGTGAAGTTTGCAACTCCTCGTCGGAAAGTTTCCTGATGTACCCTTTCAGTCGGTAATCTTCGATCTTCGCTCGCAATACTTCCGCTAGATCCGGCTGCTTCTTCATTCTAGCCTCCAAGCAATGGAAACGCAGTTAAGCTGCTGGTTTGCTGATGGGTAGCTAGATGTCGAACTTCCATAGAAGGTTAACTTCGTATCGACCGCTTTCCTTCTGGGTGGCTGACACCAGTATTCGCTGCGCGCGCTGTTCGGCGTTAGAGATGAGAAGCTTTTCCGACTTGTAGATCCCAAGCCCATCCAGAGAGAAGTAGTCACGTACAGCTTGCTGCAACATTTCATCGGACCGCTCGCTGCATGGACAAGTCTGGACGCTGTGGCTGTGGTGCCCCACTAGAGCTTTTCCGGTATCCGCACCTCCGTGGACGATCCATCCAAGACGCGTTTTCGTTGCGATTGGTTCGTACATCTTTCCTACCCTTCCCTTGAGTGCAAATGTGAGGTTGCCGTTATCGATTCTGATCAAGATTCGAGGTTGAACATTTTTACAAGACTCGATCGGAATACCCTGTAGATGAGAATATTGTTCACTCAGCTTTCGCATTTCTACCGACTGATGGAACAGATCCAGGCTAGCAACAGTATGAGCTCCTGCGAGGCGATATTTCTTCTGTATCTCCTGTTCCGGAAATCTCAAGGTCCAACTTTAGTGAATCACTCTCCATTCGCCTCTTGTTGCCAGTCCACTTGAGGCATAACGGTTCCGATTTTCCTTGTAGCTTCAACTCCTGCACTATTGATTAATCCACTAGTGTAAGTGACGATCCACTAGTGTGAGTCCAGGAACGCAAAGGTCTTGATGGACTTACCAGGTCCATGGATGATAACCGGTGCTACTCGGAAAAGTCCTTTGTTTGTGGATTTGTGATGAGCATTGCATTCACGAAAGGAAGTGTTTTGCGCAACTCTAGCGGAGTTCTCTCCCGAAGCTCTGGAATCGTTGGCGGTAGCTCCATCACGTTGGTTGTTGTGGAGAAGTTGATGGTGTTTAAATGTACACCCATTCTAGTCTAGTCTAGTCTAGTCTAGTCTAGTCTAGTCTACACACACACATACACAGCCAGTACTTGAAAGAATCCTGGAAAATGATACATCTATCATTTTTCTTGTCATTATTAATGCCTGCTGCACATCAAGGATGTGAAACAAACAATAAAGCGGCCAGGCCTACTGTGTAGCGTTAAGTTAATTTTTGTGGAAGTGAATGTTTACCATGTCTACTTAATAAGTATAGACAGTGGTTAACATTTAATCCACAGGTAATCAAAGAGCGGGGACATACCGTACCAACCGCTCCGTATGCAGGATTTGAAAATAGGCTATATAAATCGTTGGGAGTGACAGAGCTAAGAAAGTTAATGTACACTCCTTGATTGTCCGATCTCCTGGGATGGAACACAGGTATTTACCCCTTGTGTTCGAGCGTACAGTCCTCCCTCCGTACAAGCGTGGACGGCACCGCCAACCCACTGCCATTCCTCAATCGATCCAGCCGACCTCAGTCGAAGGACAACAGAGAGCGGTGTGCGGACGTAACCTACACGGAGGGAATGCTGTATTCGCCTAGGTTATAGCGCCCTTGCTCGCTACCATTTTCTTCTAGCGGTTGGGACCTGAGCACTAACTCTTGTCCTAGCCCTATATGGCATATGGTTATAGCGCCATTACTCGCTTTCTGAAAAGAGAAGAAGGGAAGGGAAGGAGAGGAAAAGGACTTGGGAAAAGGAAATGCGGAATTCCTTTCCTCATTAGTATTTGTATCGTCAACTTTTATGAAAACTATATAAATCATTCTTCCTTGGTCAGAGGTATTATTACGACATTTGAATAAGATTGTCTTATCATTTCCCTAATAAAAATAACCATAAAAGAGAGCTTAACGACGTGTTCGGGGTATCATCCAAACCCTATGTGGGATGGTTTACCTATCCGAGATACAGTTCGTTTAAGGTATTTGTTTATTAGGGTTGTTATTAAAAATTTAATGTTATAATGATCAACATAGCTTTGGATTATCCAATATAAATCGGTAACACTGTCCTGCAACCGATGTAGGAAGCACCAAAGAATATATATAGACAAATCTCAAAAACACAGTTTTAACTGATAGTACTTTATAAACATCAAACTGTCCAATATTGGATCCTGCCAATTATAAGCACCAGAATAAATTGCAACGGACTCACCAAATTGATCCATGAACGATGTCCTGTTACAGTGATCTCCATACTCAAGGGTTGGTTGACTGGGCTCGAAAATAGGTTTTCCTATTCTTAGTATCGGACAAGCGAACCAAAAATCCTGTATGGCCAATCAGTTGATTAGTCAGATGATGAAAGCACAATTGTGGCTGAATGGATTCAGGCTGCTAATCGGAGAATCTGACCCACTTGTAAGGAACACAAAGAGCCACAAAGAACAACCAATGGTGCTAGGTTCCGAGATGATCAGTGGTTTAAGAACTCTGGGGTGGCAAATAGTTGAAGGAACACTAATTACAACTTCACAAAAGTCTAGAAAAAACGGAGCAAAAATTGACGGCTTAAAATTTTCTAAGTCTCTCTTCGAGCACAGCTCACTACGATCTCTGTGTTTAAATGTACACCCATTCTTCCCGCAAACTTGCTTGGACTTACACGTACCGTTGTGTTTCCGGAGGCACTTCCTGCATAACCCGAACTCCTTCACCGCAGCCCACCTGGCGTTGTACCCCAATTCACTGAAACGCTGACACTTATCCAGATTTAGACAGCTGCCCTTGCATACCACCAAATATATTATATTAACAATATGATCCACTCTTTCGCTTAGCTGGCGAACCGAATTTTTAGCGATGAAAGCACCTCTGTGGCCAAAAAGGCTACCAATGTATTTATTTATCGTCACGAGGGGTAAACCAAATGAAAACTTGTTTTATATTTCACATGAATGTATTTCAGCATTTTATTTTATTTGATGCCAACAGTGACATGCCAGATAAATTTTAAAGCAATATACTATTGTCCGATCGCTTTTTCTCCCTATCGGTCATCGAACCATTCTCATTGATCATCTCCTTCAACAGCTCGTGCCGTTTGCGCATGTATTCGCGTCGGTGTGCTTCTTCTGCTTCCTGCATTTTCCTATCTTCGTCAAGAATCTGCAAATCCAACTTCAACTGCCTCTGTGGACCTTCTGAAACTTGCTTTGAAATACTGGCTCGTGATATCCTCCAAAACTTGTTGCTTGGTTTTCAGAGGATTTTCTGGATGCAGTGGCTCCGGTAGCTGTTTTCGAAGTCTTTCCCTTGGTACAACATGACTGGACGTTGGTGGCACGGTGCTGGGCACTGATGGAATAGGCTGAGCGAAACTTGATGGCACTGTATAACATGACCCGTTGTTCACTCCCGAAAACGAAGCGTACGAACTTGACAGGCGATACGACGATATTGGTGGCATTGACATAGGGCAATTAATTTGCATTGACTGATTGGGTGGCATTAAATAATAAGGCGACTGGGGTGGCATGAGCGAGTGGGGTGGCATTAGTGAGTGGAATGGAATTGACACATTTTGTATGAATGGAGGACATAGTGTATTTGGCAGAAAAATCATGGATGATGTGACGGATGTGCTCGTCATTACATCGGATGAGGAGCTCAACGGAATCATGCTGGTAGTACTCATCGGACAGGTGACGCATGTACTTAAGGGTGGCACCGGAGGAGGAATAGGCTCCGCTGCCTTTTCCTGGCAGACCGTGCAGAGCCAATCTTGATTCTCGACGTCCTGATTCATCCCCACACAGTCGAAGTGGTACCAGTCGTCACACTTGTCGCACTGGACCATTCGGAACTGGTACTCGTCGCTTCCGATTCACTCCGCTTCGACATCGTTATCCGAACGGGGATAAACGATTTTTTTAAGATATTGGCGCTCGGCCAACGGGAATTGAAATAATATTCCGGTTTTTTAATAACTAGCGTGTATTAAAAAAATCGTACAATAGTGTAGGTTTAGTATTTTCAATTGTTGGTTAAACGACCTTTTGTTGCTATTTTCCTGTCCTCTATATGTGTTTTTGCGTATACGGCAGCCCAGTTCGATTTCCACGTTGTAAAGTTCCACAAAGAGATTTTTACTCTAGTTTTAAGGTTAGCGTAGCGTTACACTTAAGGCCCCCGTCTGGAAGTATTATTTATATTATTCCCTTGCTGGGATTTTTTAGAACATCTGGGAAAACCCGCAAAAATGAGCTAGAAAAATAAGCTAATCGAAAAATCGAAGCACACTACGTTCTAGCATAACTTTCTGGCAACATGATAGTTGGAAAATTTTTGGGAAAATCCAACCCACAAAAAAACTGGGTTGTTTTTCAGACATGAAGACCACCCAATTCCGGCCACGTGATTGCATAGGTGTAGACACCATGTTCTATCTTTCCCCTCTGATAGCTCGTGATCTTTATTCTAAAGTACCAGATAATTATATACCAGAAGATTCGTGAGAATGTCAGGAATCTTTTGGTGTACTTTAAAGTACAATTTTCCAACTTTCCTCGCATCGTTTTTCCATTTTCATTTCATGCATACCATTTTCCCGTTGTACCGGTACATGGCGAACAAGGCATGGGAAAGAAAAAAAAATGTACTAAACACGAATTTCTCGCGAGGAGCTTTCGGCTCACATGATTTTTGCGGACGGCTGACTGAAGCATGCGAATAGTGTCGTATGTTTAGCAAAAAATAATTCAAGTTGTTGATAATGAAAAAGGTCATCAAGAAATAAAATGCCTTTCACCCTGAATGACAAAGTGTTCTCTGCAGGTCGATGAAACTAGCTAGGTTATTTGTGTTTTCTTTGTTTGGAGTAAACATATAAATATTGTTTGGGAAGCAATATAAGCAATAAGCAAAATATCCTCCCACCTTGATATTGACTATATAATCTACACAGCAGGTATTATTGATTTCCGTATCTAAGAATCACATTCAAAACGTCATATGGTATAATTGCCAATACCTCAAAAAGCTCCGCGATGCGGATAGAGTCCCTATTGACGGTGTGATTTGTTGTAAGATGTAGATCTCACCGAGCTGATTCAAATAATAATTACGATATTACAGCCGATAATGACAAGACTTTGCTATGATGTATTCTGAAACTTTGCATAACTTATATCAGCAGAAAAAAAATGCATCAGTTAGTTACAACATAGGCAATTGCTTTATTGCAAATGACAGTAACGTTTATTGATAAAGTGAAAACATATCTCAACTGTTGTAAAAAGTTAATGTTTCGTTCAGAGTTGGGCACATTTTAGTTAATCCATAGGAACATTTTCGATAGCGATTATCGCTTCCGCTAATTTTTTACCGATATAAAAAATCAGAGTAACCTGTATTTTGAGACATTCATGATTATAATTTATAATTTTTACACTAAAAGACTCCTGAAATAAGGTTGTTTAGCAATTATCGAATTATACTGACGTATTATCTGTAATAGAAGTAATAGTAATAGTTTTTGGTTAGTTTGACAAACCTCGACAACTTTACATAGATAGTGTAACCAGGCATGGAAAATCATTTACATTCATTTCATGCATTCATTTACATTCATTTGCCTCTAACTTTTTTCATCAACAGCATTCCACTAAATGATGTATAGAGCTTTAGTAGGTTTTGTTATTAGCTCCATAACTCAAATCTGTATCTCTTATGCATCACGAATTAGCGCGGGCAGATCATGTTCCTGTTTTTCAGTGAATGTAAAATACATTCACTGAAAAACAGTAGTGGCTTCTGTTCGCTCTGGTTCGTCATGCATAAGATATACGGATTTGAGTTGATGAAGTTGATGAAAAAAGTTAGGGGCAAATGAATGTAAATTAATGCACGAAATGAATGTAAATGATTTTCCATGCCTGAGTGTAACAGTCAATTTCCGGCAGATATGAAAAGCCACAATTACTTGCGACTACGATACATATCATTCTCATTAGAAGTGATCATCCCTACTTTCAGAAGAAAAAAATATTTATTTACTTCGCGAAGAACGTCGTCAGCTTAGCGTACACTACTTTTCATAAATGTAGGGTTCCCTAGATGTTTCACTATCATATATCTATCATATCTAACATCAGCGTAAAGGTACTTTACAACATTATTCGAGAAAGTTGCAAAGATTATCATCAACATTTATGCATCATATCATTTTATCCTTCATATCCAAATCAAGGTCAGATAGGCTAGGTGATGTAGAACTTAATTTTTCATTTATGTGTTTCCGAACTTATCCTTGGTAGTGTACGAACAGAAACAGTGCAATGACGTGTACTAAAACCGAATATGAGCAACAGTTGTTCGTATTTTCGATTTTCATAAACCGGACCGACACATCGATCAGTTTCAGTCTACAGCATGATGTGCTCCTCCCTACACATGTCAGTCGGGAGTACGTAGACTTGGAAATATGATGGTCAGCATTCTTATGTTGAACCGGCCTCCCCCGATACTGCGCCTTGAAGGATGTTTCTTATGGCCATTTCTGAGATCCGAAAATATTTTCCGGGTTTCCGAGAACGCAAAGTAACCAACTCCAGTGATATGTAAGAAGAAAAAAAATCCTTGATTTCAGTACCTACATGTGGTGTTCAGCATTTTCACGGAGAAGCTACCTCCCCGATATTTGAAAAATTGTTCCTGTGAACATTCCTTAGATTCGGAATTTTTTTACGAATTTTTCGAAATGCCAAGTGACCATTTTCATTGATATTTATGTTCAACTGCCGGTGATTTCAGTGAGAGAAAATTAACCTCCATGTGGGTTCAGAATTTTTAAAAGAGAACCAGCCTTCTCTGATAGTGAACCTTGAATAATAGGTCCTAATGTCGTTCATGAGATCCTGAAATATTTTTCCGAGTTATCAAGGGACCATTCAATGATATTTGAGTTCCCACACCGCTGTTTTCAATAAGAGGAAATTATCCTAAATGTGGGTTCAACTTTTTCATGGAAAACCGACCTTCTCCGATACTGAACCATGAAATAGTTCCTATGGCCATTCCTATGATCCGGAAATATATTTACAAGTTTCTTGAAATGCTAAGGGACCACCTTCATTGATATTTGACTTCAAATACCGGTGATTTTAGTAAGAGGAAATTTACCTATATGTGGTGATCTATATTTGTATGGAAAATAGGTCTTCCCCTAAACTGAATCTTGAAGAAAAGTTCCTATGACCAGTCCTGGGATCCGCAAATATTTTTCCAAGATTTTTGAAATGTCACCAATTGCAATGATATATAAGGTTAAATACCAGCTATTTCTACACCGGGGAATCAAATAAGTAGAGATCAATATTTTTATGAAGTTCCTCCCTTCCCCGATGGGACCAAGTTCAATGCCACTTGAAATCAAATACCACTGATTTCAGTGAGAGGAAGTTAATCTAAATGTGGGTTCTGCATTTTCATGGTGAATAGGTCTTCCCCGATACTGTACTTTGAAGGATAGTTCCTATGACTATTCCGGAGATTCGGAAATATTTTTCAGACTTTTTTTTTAAATGTCAAGCGACTAACACCAATGCTAATTATATGAGCTACATTGATGTGTTCCGTAAGATAAAAACAACATAAATGTGGGTTCTGCATTTTCAGCTACAAAGCAAGACCATGCCTGGACGTTACTGGGTTCGATTCTCGGTTTTTAAGTTTTTTTTTAAGTTGGAAAATATATCGTAAAGTATAATTGTACTTCCTACTCTACTTATACAATGCAAAAATGGTTCCGGCTTCGAAAGCTCTCAACTGTGGAAGTGCATATAGAAATCTAAGTTGAGAGCACGCAATAAGCTTGAAATGCGAACAATAAGAACAAGATTTTCATAGAGAACCGGCCTTTCTTGATACTGGACCTTGAAAAATAGTTTCAAGGCTATTTCTGAGATCCGAAAATATATTGTCGAGTGTTGTGAAATGAAACGTTATAATCTTCCATGATATATGAATTCAAATAAACACAGAAAAACATTCTGAATTTTACTGGTGATGTAAACATCCATGCATGCAAACATTCATGCATGTAAACTTCCATTTCACGTCAACTAGCAACTTGCAAGAAATGTTATTTACAAATATGGACAGTTGCGTATAACAAATGGAATATTTCATTGCATGTCTCATAAATTTACACGATCTACAATGTAAACCTGTATGATATATGACACTCCATTTATGTGCATCATAGTAACGGTATTTTACACTACTTTTTTAAACTGTGAAGGCAATTTACATACACGTGGATTTACCGAATTGTAGAGTTTAGCATATTCATGGAGATAAGACTACGGAGCCTTCCTTAGCTCAGTCCATTTTAGCATAGGTCCATTCTGGAGGCGGCTGGGTCCGATTCCTAGTTAAGTTCGGTGGTTATTCATCTATGCAAACATTGTATATATTTACGTTATTTGACAAATCTCAGCTAATCATGACATTCACTTATTGCAAACAAAATTAATGAAGAAAACAATAGTACTGCAGTCCTGATTATCAGAGTTTTGTCAAATAATGCAAATATAATTGACCTGTGCATCGAAGAACTGAGTATGATTGTACCGCTTTCCCCCGAAGAACGCATTGCCGACTGCCACCACTTTTTCTCGGCGGGTTTTCAACCAACCGCTCTGATTTTCTGCGAGTTGCTGGTTCTCTATTGACAACATGCATTGACTAACATGCAAAAAATCATACCAACTGGTTGAAAACCCGCCGAGAAAGACGTGACGTTTTTTCCCCATACCATTTCCATGACATTTACTCTGGTTAAGACACTATTTACTAACAAAATTGACAGACAATGTTTATAGTGTTTATCAAGTTTATCTAGTGAATATATCATGATCATTCATAATATAGTGCGTAGATGTACCTTGTCAACAACAGAAAATCACCTACTTGTTAAATAAAAGCTACGCCCAAGGACAGAATGTGATTTGTGGGCTCGAGTCCCGCCAACAATACTATTTTTTTTACTATTTTCTTATGCACACATTCATGCCCTGCTCATCATATGTGTCTGTGAAAGACTCTTGAAAGCAAATATCTTGACTTCTTCTTCTTCTTCTTATTCGCATTTTTAAGCTTATTGCTTAGCGCATATTAGCTTATTGCGTGCTCTCAACTTAGTGTTCTAATGCACTTCCACAGTTATTAATTGAGAGCTTTCGATGCCAATACCAATGCATGAATTTGTATATTGTGTGGCAAGTACAATGATACTCTATGCCCAGGGAAGTCGAGAAAATTTCCAACCCGAAAGATTCCCTGTCGAATGCTTTTTCTATGTCTAGAAGAGCAACTCCAGTTGAGTGGCCTTCAGATTTGTTCGAATGAATTAAATTGGTAACTCTTAAGAGTTGATGAGTAGTTGAATGCCCATGGCGAAATCCAAACTGCTCATCTGCAAAAATTGAGTTCGTATTGATGTGAAGCATCATTCTATTCAAAATTATCTTTTCAAAAAGTTTACTTATTGAAGAAAGCAAACTTATTGGACGGTAACTAGAAGCTTCAGCTGGATTTTTATCCGACTTCAAAATTGGAACAACTTTTGCATTTTTCCATTTATCAGGAAAGTATGCCAAATGGAAACATCTGTTAAATAATTTTACCAAGAAAGACAAGGTACTCTCTGGGAGTTTTTTGATGAGGATATAGAAAATTCCATCATCACGTGAAGCTTTCATATTTTGAAACTTTTTAGTTAAAGACCTTACTTCGTCCAAATCAGTCCCCCAGGAATCATCAAAAATATTTTCCAGGGAGAAAATATTCAGATAATCCTGAGCAACCTGATTCTCAATAGGACTAGTAAGACCCAAACTGAAATTATGGGAACTCTCGAAGCCATTACTGATCAAAATTTTACCACCTTCTTTAAGCGCAGGAATAGGCTTTTGAGGTTTTTTCAAAATATTTGTGAGTTTCCAAACGGGTTTGGAACTCGGATCTAATTTAGAAACATTATTTTCAAAAGTTTTGTTCCTCAGGGCAGAGAATCGTTTTTTAATTTGTTTTTGCAAATCCCGCCAGATAACTTTCATGGCAGGATCGCGTGTTCTTTGAAATTGTCTCCTACGGACATTTTTAAGACTGATCAAGAGCTGAAGATCGTCGTCTATTATAATTGAATCGCATTTTGGTACTGAGGCAGCTCTTGCTTCAACAATAGAAGTTGTCAGAGATTCAAGAGCATAATTAATTTCATCTTTGGTTTGCAAAGGAATGTTTGGATCGAAGTTATATTCCATGAATGTTCGATATTGCTCCCAATCAGCTCTATGGTAATTGAAAGTAGAGCTGTTGGGATTAGAAATTATTTCTTGGGATATTTCAAAAGTTACTGGAAGGTGATCTGGATATTGAATAGTGTAATTACCTGCAGAACAATTATCAAACAAAATATTGGAATTGCTTTAAGCATTATTCCATGAGCGGTGTTTTGCATTAAAATCACCAATATTAAAGAATTTAGACCTATGACGGGTAAGTTTCTGAAGGTCACCCTTGAAAAAATTCTTTTGCTGGCCTACGCATTGAAATGGCAAATAGGCAGCTATAAACGTAAGTTGTCCAAATTTTGTTTCAACAGAAAATCCCAAAGTTTCAAAAACTTTGGTTTCAAATGAAGAAAGAATTTTATGTTTGATTCGTCTATGAACAATGATGGCAACGCTACCACAGGGTCCATCAAGACGATGATTTCTATAAATTAAATAATTTGAGTCCTTCTTAACCTTATGGTCAGGTTTAAGAAACGTTTCAGTTATAACGGCGATATGCACGTTATGAACTCTCAAAAAGTTAAATAGCTCGTCTTCATTATCTTTACGAGATCGAGCATTCCAATTTAAAATATTTAATGCTTTAAAATCCATTACTGAATTTTAAAGCCACGGCAATATTGTTTTGCAAATTTTACTCCAGTTTGAATAGCATCAAACATGGAGTTAGATTTAAGAATATCAGAAATCATGTCAATTAATGATTTCTGTGAAAAATCTATTTTAGGGGCAGTACCCAACTAACATTTACAGCTTTGTAAGCCCACTTTTCCAGCGTTGTGCTGTAAAGTAGCTGAAAAGAAGCTGCAGATACAGCTACAAGCAAAAGCTATCAAAATAGTTTTGGAGAGCGTTTATTCAACTTTCTCACAACCATTATTCAATTTGTCAGTCGCACTGAATAACATCAGCCAATAAACGCTAATGTCACTGCTATACACACACTACCCAACTTTCAACTTGTAGCTGCAAAACAAAGCTAACAAATTGAATATATTACTCATTTGATGACTTCTACACAACCAACCACTCTTGCTGAATAACATAAACATCAAAAGTGCTTTTTCAACAACTAAACAACCTGTACTCAGCTTATAAACTGTGTTAGAGCAACTTCGGAAGCATTTTCACAGTCAACTAGGTTTATTTTTAGACGTGTGCAGTTTTACAGATTTTACTCTGTTCTTTTATAACTAGTCGAGAAAAGTGATTCATGTGTACTATTATAAAGCCTCTACTCAGCAATTTTGTTGTAGAAGGGAATGTTGATTTGTTTACATAAGTTCAAAGTGTTGGCGTAGCACAGTTGGTAGTGTCAAGGTTTGCTAATGAGGTCGTCTCGAGTTCGATTCCAGGTTCCGGTGCAGGGTAAATAATTAAGTGATGATTTGTAACTAATTTCGATTAATTTGATTCACAGCAAAATAAACTCAATAAATTCCTTCATAAAAAAGCGTAAACAGTATTTAACCCGGCTTCAAGAGAAAGCTGTGTAGTGATTATTGGATAACCGGGAAAAGGTTGAATAGGCGCCTTTCAAGTTCACACACAACTAAACAGCAGGATAACAGCTGTATAGAAGCGTTAATGGATATGCAATAAGAGCTTCTCCCGACCGTTCCAACAGCCATAAGTAGCTGACTAAGTTCGCCAGATTTGCTTGTATAGAGGTTGAGTAAAGGTTTCCTCATATCGTATAATGTTTGAATACAGCTTGAGGCTGTATAAATGAAATGAGTAAAGTGTTTACATTGTGAAAATTGTTAGTTGGGGTATGAACTCATATAATTAGCATTGATGTTAGTCGCTTGACGAGCAACGATCGGCCGCAACGAGAACCCCTCCCCAGCACGAAAGGGTTTGTGAATAAAGTAAGTAACGAAAATTAATTCAGTTCAATTTCACCCTATCAAAATATCCAATTTTTAAAAAATATCCGTTTAATGTATGGTCTGCTTGAACTAAATTGCCTAGTATTATTTAATTTTATTAAGAAATTTCACTTCATATGATTGTTTCCACTATTGAAAATTATAATCATTTAGCCCTGAAACCAAGGGTAACTGGGAAGAAAGTCCACTGGAATTAATTAAATCTTTTCAGGAAACCGACAAACAAAATGACCCTATTGACTATCTCGAAAAGAGGCATTTGTTACGCCCACCCAGACGGCTGCCATTGGCTTGACCAGTAGCCAGGGGCTTAACAAGGGGTCCTTTTGACCCTTGAAAGAAAAATAATACAAGATAGCCAAAAAAGCAAATATTCACAGGTTGGACATAATTTCCTCTTCCACCATACGAAGCACACTGCATGGTTATAAACATAAAATCATTGAAAGAGCGTCATGAATATGCAATGGTTTCATTTGTAAACGATATCGCTTCGCAGCGCATTGACTCGCCCGAACTTTTATCAAAATTAAATTTATATGCTCGGCAACTCCGAAATCGAAATTTATTTGCCATAAACCATTATCGTAAAAATTATGCCAAATATGGGACATTAAATCGCACGATGGCCTCCTACAATCAATACTGCGAAAGCATTGACCTTACAATGTCTCGGCATAAACTAAAACAATAATTTAACTTTTACGGAATTATAACTCATATTAAGAAAAATAGGAAAGCAGACATTGCTTAATTTTTATTTAAGACAAAATTGTACACGGGAACAAATCCAACCTCCGAAATGAGAAAAATGACTCATGAATTAATGAACATAGCGTGTTTTCATGTTATGATAATACACCATGAATAATATTCATGATATCATAAGCTATTTTTGCGTAACGCAGCCAAGATTCCCGAAATCATGAAAAATTAATAAAATTAACTTTCAGCTTTTAAACCAAATCATGCAAAAAAAAGCATAAGATCAGACTGGATTCGAACCAAGAACCTTGCGATCATTACACCCATACTTTGACTACTAGACTATCAGTACTTATATAAGATGGAAGGCAAAAGGCGTATAAGAGATACCAATGTAGTGCGTTTTATGAACATGGTTTGCTAGGTACTTGTAACGCTTGTAGTGGTCATGATTCCGCTGCATTAAGAAAATCATGAATTTCTTTTTTAGAGTGCAGATTCAAACCACTTTGGATACGGTTGTGTTTTAAGTTTGTTCTCTGTTTTGTGCGTGCGTTCGCTTTCATAGTTTTTAGCTTTATTTACCGGACTAGCGCTGGCACTCTAACTCCCGGACGGTTATACGTGTGTTATTGGTGTTTTTCTCGCTCCGGGAAGTTTTAGAATCTAGAAAAAGTGATTCATCATGTTTGCAAGCATCAGAAGAGATGTCGCTGTCTGCGTTGTTTGATTTTTTTTTTCTCCCGGACCAGAAATTTGTGGCATCGCGAGTGATAATTTTCGATTTCAGTTTATTTTTTTATTACAGTTGATGTTGGTTCGCTCGCTACTATTTTTGCCAAACATTTTCGACCGAAATTGATACCGAAAGTGTATTAAGGCTCTGAACCATTTGGCGATTTTTTAATAACTTTTGGTTAAAATTTGACAGATGGAAAGTTATCGATTAACCCTGCTATCTGAGCATGGCTATTCCTGACAGACAAGAAGTTAAATTTTGACAACCGTGGCTCGAAAACCGGTCGATCGACAGCACGGGGATTTTCGAACATAGAAAATAACTTTCGAAATGTCACTTTTAACCACGAGTTAAATTTAACTCAGCAAATGGTTCACAGGCTAAAAGTGCTACTGAACGTGTTTCACAGTTGGGTTTTCAGTGAAAATTCCGTATCACAAAATTGCTCATCGAGTTCCTTTTTTTGAAGACGACGGGTTTGCGTTCGCGAGAGTGACGTTTATTGGATCCGTTTCTTTGCACGGGTGTGTTTTTTGTAACCAGCGTGTAAGTGTGCTTATGATTTTCATGGCCTACCAGGAGGCCAGTTCACCGTGTTCGAATGTTACGCTTTCGAGTGTGAACACGGTTCGGTTGGTAAATTAGCTAGGAAAAGTGCTGATAATGTGTCCGCAATTTTTGGTGGTGATTCGGTGGCCGACGTTGCCGTGAATCAGCAAGCTTACGGCTTGCAAAAGTGCTCGTCGGTTGGTCTCTCGCCAGTGTCGGAGATTATGAGCAAGCTGAAGGATGCCTGACTGGATCCGCCAAAGACTGGACAGTAGCTGGTGGCCGTGAACGGTTCCTAGGGAAGCAATAGACTCGAACTTCCTCCCAGATGACCATGGCAATTCAGAAAGTATTATTACAAAGATAATTGCTATTAGATATTTATGCAAACAGTGACCGATAGCAGACATGAATCTCAAGTGGAGGTGCCGGGCAAAGGTGTTTATATCCTAGACAAATGGTAAGTTACAAATTCGCTGTTGTCGTTGTCGTAGGCGCCGTCGTAGTCGCTGTAAGCAGTACTGTTAGTATATTTAAAATTAACCATCAATCGCTGAAACTATATGAATTATCGTGTATTTCTGTTGTTCATTATACACCAATTGAAATTCCAGAACGTAATGTCATTTGAATAGCTTGGTTAACCAGGGCTTAAACAATCGTTACGTCGGTCATAGATTGTTGCCTGAACCATCCGTAAAGAGCAAATCGAAACATTGAACGTCGCGTGAAAGTGGAACTTAATGAAGGACTAAGTACTCTTTCGATTTGAAAGATCTTCGGTTACAGTGGCTTGCTTACTGAGCAGAAAAACGTGGTCCCAGGTCCTTTCATATTAAAATGTATGGTAAGATCAATTGTTTATCTTGCATTTTGTAAAACTTTTCGTTGTCGTCAGAGTCGGGTTTGAGTAGTTATAACAACTTGAGTAACGGTATAATGTGATATTAGGGGCTTGGTGCCTTAGTGTAACCGTTTTTGCTTACTAAGCAGAACATCATGAGTCTAATCTCAAGCCCATCCACATTCAAGGTTTGTCACTCGTTTTATTTGTTAACATGTCTACAGGTTTGTCTCGGCCAAAAGCTACTTTCTTCTCCCGTTAGAGAGAGTCTTTCGCTTTCTGATTCATACACCGTTTTTTGATTCTAGCGGCTACTTTTTTCTCCGGTTAAGGAGAGAAGTTTTCACTTCTAGATCAGAGGTTCTCTAGGAGCTACTTTTTTCTCCGGTTAAGGAGAGAAGTTTTTGCTTCTAGGCCGAAAGTTCTTTCGGATTCAAAAATAAAGAATCTGCAGTAACATACGAACTTATTAGTTGAAGATGCTAATTTCAAATAACAGACTAAAGTGGTAATTTTTATATGATAGATGAGTAGATGAAAGTATAGAATTGATAGTTCAGTTAGAGTACGGCAGTGTGAAAATTGTATATAGGGAGTAGAAAGCGAGCAAGGACAACTTTAGGAAGGTACAAATCGGTTTGATCATCTCTCTTTACCAAACTCCCCCGTTGGAGAGGGATGGTGAGGGGTATTCCCACCCGCCACCACTGGCAAAAAAAGATGATCACCGAAACGCTCAAGCACCGACGATGTGTTTGAAACAGTTCTACCGAATTTTACCGCACTCCAGTTGTTATCTGAAGGAAAGCATCCAATCGTAGGTTTGGAAATTGCAGCTATTGTTACCTCTACCACGGTATGTGCTCCTGTCATCGTCGACTTGACGATCTCGAGGGGACACGGGTAGGGTAGGTGCTGCTACTGTACCTTTCGACCAATGGCAGTAATTGATGGTATTCTCCTATCCAGAGTTAGGTACTTTGACTATATGTTTAGTATTACTTCTGCGTGAAGTCATCGATTTACATAGTTGAAGATGCTAATTTCAAATAACAGACTGTAGTGGTATTTTTTATACGATAGATGAGGAGATCAAGGTATAGAATTGATAGTTCCGTTAGAGTCAAGTCTCCGGCAAAGCCGGCGCCGGTGGTGTAGTGGTAAGCGTGACTGCTTCCTAACACCCCGATGGGTCTGGGTTCAATCCCAGCCGAGGTCGGTGGGATTTTTCTGAGGCATAAAAATCTCTGGTCACGTCCTCCTTCGGAAGGGAAGTAAAGCCGTTGGTCCCGGCCCATGTGTGTTGTGAATGGGTGCGATATCCTACGCAGGTGTGAAGCTGCCTTCCTGCACATTCGATTGCCATCAATGGATGGCATCATCTAAAATTAAGTTCAGACGATTTTTGCATATGGAATGATTGTAGATCCGTTGTCGCAAAAAATTGAAAATTTAGTCAACATTAATAATATATCACATATTTAGCTTAAATGCATTAAAGGCCTTCGACAGATATACAAAGTACACCATTATGATTTTACCATAGAAGTAACTTCAAGACCAGAAGGCTCCAAAGATACGTGCTCTACTTTTTGGCTCAGCTCTGGTACTATCTTCGGTCCCAAGCTAATCGATGCACCCCTCAAAACATAGCAAAATCCACGAACCCCTCATTTTATCTGTCAAACTTTCATAGCGAATCAAAACAAACATAGCGTTGTACTAGAATTGAGTACGCTTATAGATGTACTTGGGACTAATAGGCTGTGAACCAATTTAATATCGTTGATTCCACCTGTTGATTGTACTAACTTTGTACTCTTTTAAGCTATTATCTCAAGCTGTATATTTTGCAGTACTAGCTGCATATAATTAGTACGCTCTTACTTGCTGCAAAACAATTCTTTCATTGTTCATCATCGACGATAAAAGCAACAGCGTCGAAAACAACGAAAGTATCCTCGCTCAATTCTCATTTGTTTCGATTCATTCGATCGCAATCACATATTTTCGTTTTACGAATCATATGTTTAAGCTTTTGGTTTTGTTCTGCTCAAAGCAATCCGTGACTACACAAAAAATATTCATAAACTAATTATGTATATGCAATAAGATCAACTTTAAAATTACATTTTATTTACTGTACATCATTTCCGCATTCGCCCTATTCAGATAACACTTCTGAAATTTGTGAGTTTGACAGAACCACCAGCACCAAATTTTCGGTGTACACTGGAAATGTACTGGACTTGTCAAGATGCCTCCGGGTTGGTTAGAGTACGACAGTGTGAAAATTGCATATAGTGAGTAGAAAGCGAGCAAGGACAACTTTATGAAGGTTTGCCAGTGGTGGCGGGGGGAATACCCCTCACCATCCCTCTCCAACGAGGGAGTTTGGTAAAGAGAGATGATCAAACCGATTTGTACCTTCCTAAAGTTGTCCTTGCTCGCTTTCTACTCTCTATATGCAATTTTCACACTGCCGTACTCTAACGGAACTATCAATTCTATACTTTCATCTCCTCATCTATCGTATATAAATTACCACTTTAGCCTATTTGAAATTAGCATCTTCAACTATGTAAATCGTTGACTTCACGCAGAAATATTACTTAACATATAGTTAAACTACGAACTTAGTTTTATTTTCCATTCTGTACAAGGTGATCTTAAATCTATGTGTTACATTAGCGATCTATAATTATGTAAAATAATTTCCTGTCACTATGGAATTTTCCATGTCCCTCTCAATACCGAATTTTAAGCTAATTTCCGCTAGTTATAATCGAATTTCTACGCGGGCTTAAAAAAGGCTAATCTATGTTTTCTAGTCCTTTCCGGGACCGGGATTTCTCAATATGCTCATGAATTTATTGATTTTTGTAACTTAGATCCGATATGGCTCTACAAATAAGAATTCGAACATTTGTAACGTTTAAACATTAGATTATTATCATTCTTGAAGGATGAACAAAGAGGGACAACTAATCTTAATCTACATGCGCAGATATGTCGCATGTGGGCGTGTTTATTCTACTCGAGCGCATATGCATCCTTAGTAAATAGTGCAGTCAGATTATGTAATCGAGCTGTCGTTGTTTTGCCCTACTTTTAATTTCTTTTCCTTGGCCTTGGTATCGACATCAGCTAAGACTTATGCAACTATGCGGGTTGGCTTATAGACTTGATCCTTAATTAATTGCCTCGCGGTAACAATGGTAATAACAGCAACTCGATGATTAAAAAGGAGCTCGTCTGCCTAGTGGCAAACGTTTTTGCTTACTGAGCAGAAGACCGTGGGTTCAATCCCAAGCTCCTTCCCGTTATATGATCGTTAGGACATCAATTTAGCTTATCGTTTACCAAAACGAACCCTGCTGCAAATCCAACCCTATTACCGAATATCCCAGTGATTCCTCGGGGAAGTGCAGAGGTGTTCTCGGCTTCCATCAAAGCGAGTGTCACGTCAACACATTCCTACCCCTTCCTTTCTTAACCGACGCCTACTTTGAGATCACCAGTTTTTACACATTGAGGATAATTGCTAGTCCCAAGCATCGTCTATTGGTTCTCTGTATAATTACAGCTGGTCTGGCAATGCTCATGCTCAAGCTCAAAGTATTTAATTTTTTATTTAAAAAAAATAAGGTACGTGTTATTGAATTTGGTTGACGAAATAAATAAATAAATAAATAAATAAATAGGTAACATCCGTAACATCTGTAAAAGTGGTCAATTCATGAAGCAGAGCCTGGAGCTCCGCTTTTTTCAAAACCACTCATTGGCGTCTTATCAGAATTAATTGTTGAATAAATTCTGGGGACCAGTGGACGATCCTCCGAAAGATCCGAAACATCCGTAAAGCAGGGCTGGTAGCGTGTCACTTTTTAGTGACAAGGTCACTATTTTGAAGTCAGTCACTGAAAAGTCACTTTTTATACTAAAAAGTCACTAAAGTCACTATTTCCCTAAATATAGTCACTATAGTCATAAGAATTCAAAATTAGTTCTGAAATTTTGCTTAAGGGAGCTCTGATGAAAATTCCATGAAAATCCCGTGAACTCCAAAAATGGTCTCTGCGGATAGTTCTAAAAGAATTCTGGGATGATTTCTGAAGATACTTCCAAGAGAATTCTAAAGAGTTTAAAATAAATTCCGAGAAGAAGTCCAATGGAATCGAATTTTGAGGGTTCAATCTCAAAGGAATTCTGAGAAAAGTTTCAAAATTATTCTGTGATGGATTTTTGTTTTGAAAATTCTGAGGACATACTATGGGAATGCTAAGGAGAATACAAATTGAATTTCCAATTGAATGCTGGGCAGAAGTCCACGATGATTCTAAAGCAGAAATTTTTGAAATTTCTGAGGTTAATTGCATGGAAATTCTAAGGAGAGTTCAAATAAATTTAAAATGGATTTTTGGGAGGAGCCTTCAGGGAGTTCCTAGTAGAATCAATAAAAAAAATCGAAAATAATCTAGTTTAACTAATCATGTGTTATAACTTCATGCGCGAATTTAACGATTTACATATTGGAGATGCTTAACGTCAAATATCAGACTTAAAGTTGAGATTTTATACGATAGATGAGGAGATTAATTTATATAGTTATATAGTACGGCAGTGTGAAAATTGTATATACAAAGTAGAAAGCGAGCAAAGGACAATTTTGAGGAAGGTACGAATCGGGAAGTGTTTACGTCAGATGGCGACTTGAGTGTGAAACAATCGATAGAGCTATTTCCGAACATCGGAGGTATGGTATATGAGCAAATCGGCGATCATCCCTTTTCCAGTGGTGACAGGGGGAAACACTCCTCACCATCCCTCATTAACGGATGAGCTTCGTAAAAGAGATGCTCTACCCGATTCGTACCTTTCTTTCGCTTTCTACTTTCTATATACAAATTTCACACTGTCGTACTATAACGAAACTATCAACTCTTTACTTTCATCTTCTCATCGATCGTATAAAATGTCCACTTTAATTCTGATATTTAATGTTAAGCATTTCCAACTACGAAAATAATCTATTTCCAAGAATTTTGTTGATTGTTCTGAAAAGAATTTCAAGAATTCAATATTATTTTTGTAAAAACATATTTGCCTCTAAGTTCAAGAGAAGGGGGAATTATTCTAAAAAAGTTCTTGAGATTATTCTGAAGAAATTCTGTGAAAAGTTCTTTGTGAATTATCAAAGATGTCTACCTAAATATATCAAAATTTTAAAGATTTCGAACGCAGAATCAAATTCCAGATAATTAAAAATGGGAATTACTATTTGCTAGTGATCATGTATAACGTAAGCAAATCACTTCAAATGCTCTTCACAGGAGGTTCCGTTGTGAGATTCAATTAAATTAGAGCTATTTATGAAATTTGACATAAAAAGTTTCCGTAGTTTCAAACCGTACACACAAAATCACGGCTTCCCTATTCGGTAATTTTTTACTGGGTTTTTGAACAGCTGAAAAAGTCAGTAAACTTAAAAAAATTGTATAAAAGTGATTTTTTCTTGAAATTTATACAGACTGTGTTCTTATTACATTTATTTGATGATAAAAATAAAATATGTTAAAATTGTTCGTTGCATTACGTGTGACCGTTATTTTCAGTTTACTGACTTTTTCAGCTGTTTGAAAACCCAGTAAAAAATTACTGACCCCAGTAAAATAATCTCTGTGTGTATTTGAATTTCTAAGTTATCATATAATTGGTTACTTATTTAGTATTTACAAGTCACTATTTGGTCACTATTTTCGTAATTTTAGTCACTAAAGTCGCTACTATTATATCGCATCAGCACTACCAGCCCTGGTAAAGGTGGTCAATTCATAAAACTGATCCTACAGCTCGTCGGTTTTTTTTTTTTTTGAAAATGCTCATAGACGTCTTATTAATATGAATACGGAGTTGTGATCGAAAAGTAATCCCTGGGGACCATGGAAGGACGTTTCATCAGAATGAATTCGGAGTAAAAGTGGTCAATTCATGAAGCAGAGCCTGGAGCTCCGCTTTTTTTTCAAAACCACTCATTGGCATCTTATCAGAATTAATTGTTGAATACATTTTGGGGACCAGTGGATGGTCCTCCGAAAGATCCGAAACATCCGTAAAGGTGGTCAATTCATAAAACTGATCCTACAGCTCGTCGTTTTTTTTTTTTGAAAATGCTCATAGACGTCTTATTAATATGAATTCGGAGTTGTGATCGAAAAGTAATCCCTGGGGACCATGGAAGGATGTTTCATCAGAATGAATTCGGAGTTGTGACCGGAAAATGGACCACGGAGTCCACGGAATAGTTCTCCAGAATATTCGGAACGTCCGTTAAAGTGATTAAATCATGAAACAGATCGCAGAACTCGGCATGATTTTTACATACATTATCATCGATGATTTCTAGGTGGTATTTAAGGCTATCGTTCGGACATTTTAAGCCGTTTGTCTATGATTTGGGTGGTTTTCCAGGAAACGTCCATTAAATAAATATAAGTTTTTTGTTTTTTTTTTTATTAATCTGATGATTAACTCTGTTGTTTTCATTCACCTGTGCAAATTTTTATGTAAACCAAAATAAAATGCAATAGATCATAACATAAACTTTTAAAGAAATAATCCAAAGAATTTACAAAACATCAAGAAGTTTGAATTATCTATGAAACACCAGTGCAACTCCAGGTTACTGTAACAGTAAACTATGCCAATTCAACTACAATATCTGTAGCCCTGGGAGCACGGAATATTCAAATGCACAGGTACAGCTGTTCTTCCGCAGATAGGCTCTTTTCGGATTCGAGAGCACTCGTCTGAAAAATCCATCGTTCACCGTTCACCCACACACTTGCCGATTCGGCTCCTATGTAACAGTAAAGCCGTGTTTAGTCGAGACTGGTGAATTGAATTCAACTTACCGCCGATCTGGTGGGTGACGTCCAAGTGACTTGCAAACGAATACATCAACCAACTTCCCAGTCGTTCATTTCGCAGTTCACGTGAGTTGGACGCCGAATTTAATAGTCTAAACCGGGCTAGAATATGAAGAGTTACAAGCCAACTGTTATGAATTATTGAAAAAAGTATTATTTTCCAAAATACTACCTACAGTAATCGAATATCTTTGATATGGTGTGATTATTAAAACACATTAAATTTATAATAAAAAAGCTCTCAGTGCTTAAATTTCCCATAGTTGTTATTTTCGAGATATTCGTAGGTAATTCACTTATCGCATAGTTAGAGCAATTTTCACCCTTTTGAGATGTTATTCGTGAGTGTCCAATCTTGAAAATATTTTTAACGAAAAGCCCAATTAATTTCCTTAAACTTTGCAGTTTACAGTTTTGCAATCATACGCATGAGTTAAATATAATTAATTATGAGTAAGTGTATTTTCCTATTTGGCCCCATATACCGCTAGCTAGTTTCGAAGACCACGGTGGAATAGAAAACAACCATAAGAAAGAGAGAAGAATTAGTGATTTCCATTTAATCCCACTATTTTATTCGCTTATGCTTGACAGATACGCGTATTTCGTCTACAAAGTGCATTCTTCTTCAGTGTCTTTTACTAATACTCGTATACGAGTATTAGTGCAAGACACTGAAGAAGTCTGCATCAGACCTACAAGTATCTCGAAAATAACAACTTTGGGCAATTTAAGCACTAAGAGCTTTTTTGTTGTATATTTAATTTGTTTTAATATTAACACTATTTCAAAGATATTCGATCACTGTAGGTAGTATTTTGGAAAATAGTACTTTTTTCTTTTTTTTTTAATGCGTTTATTTCTCCAGGCTCATTTGCCGTAGCTTTGCGAAGCCGATATTCATCGTTTGAGTTACAAAATTACTTAAAACTAACGTTAATAAAGCGGGGGCCGATTACTCGTGGCTATCTCGAGGTTAGGGGTTACAAATTGTAACAAACGGGTGGCAGGTTAGGGATTGGTTTTTTAGAGCAATGTGCTCTTAATCTAGAACTAAGCAACATACTGGAGAAAAAGACAAACATGGGGGTACACCGATGGAGACCTAGCAACTTGAGAAAACACAAGATGTCACTAACTACTAAATCCTCAGATCGATCCGTTTTAAAAACACGTAAATTAAATTAAAATAATCGAGATCTCGGCTCGCCAAGAAGTCTCTAACGGGCCGCAAAGGTTGTTTTCCTCGGGCCCTGAGGGATGCGGATAACTCGGATCTAGCAACACAATGGAGGGTGCATGACCAAAGCACGTGGTCGATATCATGATAGCCACTACCACAAGCGCACAAATTGCTGCCTGCGAGCCTGATTCGGAAGAAATGCGAGTCTAACGAGTAGTGATTAGACATGAGCCTTGACATGACACGTATAAAGTCGCGGCTCATGTCCAGCCCTTTGAACCATGGCTTGTTCGATACCCGTGGGAGAATAGAATGTAACCATCTTCCCAGATCACTCTCATTCCATTTTTGTTGCCAGTTGGTGAGGACGTGCTGACGGGTAATTGAAAAAAAAAAAATCCGCAAAGGCGATTTGTCGATCAAAAATATCGCCTTCCATAGCACCCACCTTAGCTAGCGAGTCCGTTTTCTCATTACCCGGAATTGAGCAATGAGATGGGACCCAAACTAAGGTGATGGTATAGGAGCAGTTAGATAAAGCACTCAATTTAGCTCGGATTTCGATCAGGAAATACGAGGAGTGCTTAATCGGCCTCATTGATCGAATAGCCTCCAACGAGCTAAGTCTATCAGTAAAAATAAAATAGTGATCAGATGGTAGTGAGGCAATTTGCTCTACTGCGTAGAATATGGCTGCTAGTTCCGCAACGTATACGGAACAGGGTTTTTGCTGTTGATATGAGGCGCTATGAAATTCGTTGAATACTCCAAATCCAGTGGAAGCGTCTGCGACCCATCTGTGAAAAAAACACTTATTGTTACTGACATGGTGGTACTTGTTTGCAAAAATTAAGGGAACAACCATCGACCGATTCCACGGATTTCTTGCATCATGGTCAGATCAAAATTTACAGGTCTTGGAGGCAAACACGAGAGGAATTGAATGAAGAAGGGCCAATCTCCAGCGTCATGTACTCGTAATAGAGACTCATGAATCTTGTTTGAGGATTTCTGTCGAGCAGCTTCTCAAAGTTTTCTATTACCCGTTGAACCCGTTGCAGCTTCAGGATATGTGTTTTTGCCGCGAATTGAAAGCAGAAGCTACCGCACCAAGTTCCAGTAATTGTACGAAGAAAATTGATTCTTTGTTAGCATTTTTGTTTCACATACGCAAAATGTTTTCCCCACGTGCTTTTGGAATCGAACCAGACACCTAAATACTTAAAAGATATACTTTGAGTGATTGTTCTACCCTTTAGTTGAAGCTGTAACTGTGCAGGATGATGCTTCCTAGAAAAAACAACCAACTCAGTTTTCTCCGGAGAGAATTCGATACCTAGCTTCATATCCCAAGTAGACAGATTGTCTAAGGTATCTTGCAATGGTCCTTGCAGGTCCGGTGCACTTGGCCCAGTGACGGAAACAACGCCATCATCTGCAAGCTGCCTTAGCGAGCAATTTTCATAAAGACAACCATCAATGTCTTTTAAATAAAAATTATAAAAAAGAGGGCTTAAACATGAGCCCTGGAGGAGACCCATGTATAACTAATTCGTGAATTGTCGAGTTTCCTTAAGAGAAGCTTATATATTTCTAAGACAACAAGTTGCTCAAATACTTGTTCATAATTGGTGAAACCCCACTATCGTGGAGTTTATCCGAAAGGACATCGATACAAACAGAATCAAGGGGGCCTTAATTTCCAACAAAACTGAACCCATTTGCTGTTTTTGTGCATAGGCCAGTTGAATTTCAGTTGAAAGCAACGCAAGACAGTCGCTCGTTCCTTTGCCTCTCCGAAATCCAAATTGCGTATCTGAAAAAAAAAACCATTCGACTCGACCCATTTGTCTAGACGAAAAAGAATCATTTTCTCCAACAATTTCCGTATACAGGACAGCATCGCGATGGGACGGTACGAGTTATAATCCGACGCGGGTTTACCAGGGTTTCGAATAGCGATAACCCTTAATTGCCTCCAGTCATCCGGAAAAATGTTGTGCTCCAGAAATTGATTGAATAAGTTCAACAAGCGTCTCTTCGCGACGTCTGGGAAATTTTTAAGCAAATTGAACTTGATTCTATCCATTACTGGAGCTGAATTGTTACATGAAAGGAGAGCAATTCCAGAGAATTCTCCTGCCGACATTCCAGAGTGTTCTCATGGAAGTCTCTCGCGACAAACCATCGACGAACCGACACCAGTAACCGCGTTTTTTGGCTTTAATCAAGCCTTTAAACGTTTTCTCGAGGTCGGTGTACCGCTCGAAATCCTCGACCTTACCGTGTTTGCAGAAGCGTTTAAACGCGACGGACTTCTCGCTGCGAACGGAAACACCCGGAACACGTTTCGTTTGTGCTCGCAGCGCACAATCGATGATAAGACGCGCGATAAAGGAGTACTCGTCCAGTGGAGGAAGTGTTTCAACCGATTGACTGGCATCAAGAACCACGGTCGCGAATTATCGCCAGTCAATGTTTTTTGTTCGATCGTACGCAATGTCAACCGAGCGAGTAGAAGATGAACCACTGGTAATAGAAATTTTGATTGACAAATGGTCACTACCGTAGGGATCTTGAATTACTTTCCACGAGCAATCCAACGATAGTGAACTCGAACAAAGTGAGAGGTCTAGTCTGCTTATTTTTGCTGGAGGTTTGACTACTCGTGTTGCTTCCCCGGTGTTCAGAATTGTCATTTTGAAGAAGTCGCACATGTCGTACATCAAGGTTGAGCGGTTGTCGTCGTACAGTTCCCCCCAGCCTGTACCGTGAGAGTTAAAGTCTCCCAAGATCAACCGTGGCTCCGGCATAGCCGTGCAGATATCCGCGAAACTTTGACGAGAGATCGCGGTTCTCGGTGGAAGATATACTGAGGCATTTACCTCGAATATTAACCTGACATGCAACTACTTTGATGCCTGTCACCGAAGGCAGATCGATTCTGTAGAAGGAAGCCATGTTTCACAAAGGGCAAATGCATCAGAAAGTGAGTTGTTAACTAAAAATTTAAATGTGTCAAGTTTTGGCATAAGACTTCTACAGTTCCACTGAAGAACAGAGATCATATCTCCGACCTCATTCGGAGAATTATCCATCAAAGGATATGATCGATGCAAGGAAGGACCACCTAGAAACTAGTTGCTTCAAAAGAGTTTTCACCATTGGCAGCACTAAATTAATAATGCTCCTCGTTGAGTCAGAGATATGTATATACTGAAGAAGATATCCACAATACCAGAAAAAGTGAACATGGGGGCATGTTCTTGCTGATTATTCAGCTGATTTTCTGGCCGAAAAACTGGGACATCTGAGGTTTTAGATGATCCTGGAAGTGACGGAAAGTTCTTGTCATAATTACAAGGTTTAAAACCCGGTGGAATGGGTTTTGGTGCATTTCCGTTACCTCTTGATTTTTCCAAGGTGGAAGGGTGGTCCGTACGAGTGGCCTTACGAGGCTTTTCGGTGTTGTGTTTTTTTGCTCGTTTTCTCGTATTGCCTTTAAAGACAAACGGACTACCCTCACCGACCTCTGAGTCAGAGTCTAGATCATCAACTGGCAAAAAGGAGAACGTGTTAATGCTTTTTGGTGCGGTCTGAGAAGATGAAGTGGTATTCTTCAAGAGTTCTGCTATTGTTCTCTTGGAGCGAGCTTGCAGAGACCGCTTAATTTTGTCTCCCTGCTGTTTATACCTCGGGCAGTCAGTCAGGGTGTGCAGGCTCTCTTGCAGTACACGCATTTTGGAGGAGCACCGCAAGGGCCCTCTTGATGTTGCTCGCCACACTGATCGCAGCGTGGTTTGTTCGAGCAATAGTCCGATAGGTGACCAAGTTGTTTACATTTCGAGCAGTGCATTACCCGAGGTACAAACAGACGTACAGGCAGCCGAACCTTGCCTATAGCGACGTAGTGAGGTAACGCTGAACCCGAAAAGGTCACACGAAACGAGTTTGACAAGGAATACGATTTGTTTGAGCCTACGATGAGTACTGACTGCATTTGAAGGCAGTCCAATATCTTCACCTTCGGCAGAGCACGTTTTTTAAAGATTCCGAAGGAATCGGGACCCATGAAATCATCACTAGTCAAACTCGCTTCGGTGACCACTCCTTCAATTTCTACCTCACTACTGGGTATGTAGACTCGATATTTCAAAGAAAAAAGCTCACACGCAACAAGTTGGTTAGCCTGCTTCCGGTCATTAACGGTAACGCTCAGTTTTATTTGTGTCACCTTGAAAATATCGGTAACGGCCGAAAAATGTGTTGTTAGATCCTTAAAGATCCTCGGAATGTCACCCTATTCGTTCGTACATTCGGCTGTTGCAGTGGACTACGCACATGAAAATTTGGTAGAATGTTATTGTAAATGTTGAACTACATTCTTAACTTTCGATTACCGCACATCTCCTGCGCCGAAAGAAAACATAACTGCGGAGATGTTTCGTGGTATCGAATATTGCTCAGTCTCAGCAGAACACACAGCGAGAGACACCGAATCGGCGAATTCTGAGAGTGGAAGGGAGAGAAGTAGGTAGGGGAAACGCTCCTATAGTTGCGGTACGTTAGAAGCGTTAGGTTCCTATAGTTGTGTACGGAGTCTCCAACGCGTTTACCCTAGTGGTAATAAGTCGATGTCCTTTTTATTTCATAGCACTCGCAGCTCAGCTGCGGTGCTGTTTCGATGGAGGAGTGTGGAGCTGCGCTGCTTCTGTATACACACTTAGATTTTTTTACAGGAGTCAGTATTTTTACTGGATTTTTGGATTACTGACTCGGTTAAAATTCCAATGACTGTTATTCGTAAAGATTGGATAAAATCGAATAATTTATTTTTCATCATTACACGGGATTATCAGAAGTTAGTCTGTAAATTTTCGTAGCACATATTCTCAACTTTGAATTTTTCACAGATTTTTTAAATTTTACCGAAGAGTTCCGTAATTCAAAAACTCGGTAAAAATTGCTGACTCGATAAGTGTGTACTGATGTATGGTTGGTGAAGAGGCTAGCATCTGGAGGGTATTCTCGGGCTAGTGAATGCCACCCATCCCCACCTATAATTCAGTAATAAACTATTTATTCATTTTTGTTCAATATGTTTACAAAGTTTGACAAACAGAAATCAGCATTGTGTGTGTAGTGTAGTTACCAATTTTCCAAGTCATAGACTTCAGATAACTGTTAAAGTCCCAGATTTATTTTAACGAAATCATGAACAAAAAACTAAAGACCACTATGACAAACACGATCGATCTGAAGGGATCTTTTGGCTGACTAATGAAAAGTGGGAGGCAGAACATAGAAATTGTTTTAAGGTGATACGATCCAGAACCTCGGGCTCTGGTTCCACTTCGCTTTTCCCAGGTGTCCATTATCTGCCACCGGAAAACATACAATAACAAAACTGTGATGACAATTTAGTGCCTCAAATCGGAATAGTGTCCGAGATTAACTCCCTAGAAAACTCGAAGTGGCAGTGAAAATGCCTATGATTTGTGAACGCTGAACCATATCACCTTAAGAACTCAGTATGTTCCATATCCAAGTTGGAAATTTTCTCAACTTCCCTGGGCATAGAGTATTACTGTGCTTGTAATAATACAGATTCATACATTGGTTGGCATAGAAAGCTTTCAATTAATTTTCAATTTTAATGTATGATAATTAACTTGATTGCTTGAACTGATTGCGTGCAATGCGATCAATGTAATGGGTGCTGGCATATGCAATGCGCGGAAGTATCTACATCGGTGGCAGATCGATCGTGGACTTGTGGACACTGTTTTCCGCTGAGTCTACGTTCCTGAACAACAACGTCCAGCGCTAGGGCGGCACGTTTGATGCTAAAAAAGAAGCTGTTGGAAGAGCAGTAAGCGATGGAAAAACGTCATTTGGTGGAAAAATATAAGATGTTGGAGGAGGAGTTGCACGAAACGGACGATTCGGTCAGCAACAGGAGCAAGGTCAGTAGAAGGACGAGTCTGGACAGGGTGAAGCACTGGCAACAGCAATGCGATGAGCAGTCATATGTTTCTGATGGTCTTCCGTTAGTAGGCCAATCCGCAGATACCGCAGCAGCTGCATTGAACAGCCAGGGTCGTATTGACTCGGGGAAAACGATGCCGGATGTGTAGTGGAAGCCAACCGATGAGGTCAACAAGCTAATTTGGGAAAAGTTGGCAACGGATGCAACGAGGCGACAAGAGCTGAGGCATGCAGAACACCGTCAGCAATCCAGCTTCAAGCAGCCACAGTTGAATTCAACGTTAAAGCCGTTTGGCGTTCCTGAACGGTGCCGTGAGGAGAGGTATCAGCAGCAGTATACCGGCGCGATCCCTAAAATAGGTCCGAAGCAGCAACAGGTAACCAACCCAAGAGGTAAAGTCGAACCCCAAGTGCCCCCCATAACACATCAAGGTTAGTCACTCGGTGATCCAATAATAAATCCACCATTACCACCAAAAATTGAAAACTCCCTCCAACAAATTATGAAGCAATTTGAAACGTTGGCACCATTTGCCACGATTTCCTCCAATGAAACAAATACTGTTCCCCCTTCGTTTGAAACAAATGTTGGCTTTCCGCCACCGGCAAATCCGATTCAATCTTCCAGATTAGCTCCCCCAACTGCGGGATTGCCGATTGTTGGCTCTTCGCCACTTGCGTCTGGAACAGTTTTCCCGCAACAGGGACTGTCGAATGTTGGCTTTCCGTCACATGTAAATCCGGTACTATCAGTTGGAGCAGTTCCCCCACCGCTGGGTCTGCCCATTACTGATCAATTTACCCCCTCCCCCTCGCAGCAAGCCGCGCGTCAAGTGATGCCCCGCGATCTACCCACGTTTTCGGGTGACCCAGCTGATTGGCCGATATTTATAAGTAGCTTCATGAATAGTTCGCTTGCATGTGGTTACAACAGCGCCGAAAACCTCGCGCGTCTGCAGCGTTGTTTGAGAAGGTCCGCGTACGAATCTGTCAAGAGCAGGTTGCTGCTGCCTGAATCAGTGCCTCAAGTGATAGATACCCTTCGTTTGCTGTACGGGCGACCTGAATTGTTAATTAGTGCTCTACTGCACTAACTTTCCAACCCAACGTTGCTGATGGAGCTGGTGGAGAAACTTCCTGCGCACACTAAAATGCAGTGGGCAGACTATATGCAGCAGCACCCGGTTGTCAACCAAAAGGCGTTTGGAGATTTCATGCTCAGAGTCATCACAGCAGTCAGCAGAGTTACAATGTACGTCGGTGGGAACAGTGGTGGTCAGCAGAAGCCGAAGCAGAAGGGAGCGGTGAATGCCCACACTAGCGAAGCAGAGCAAGTTCGAGAGCAAGTCGGGATAAAGTTCGAGTATGTTCTTGCTGTAAAAGGTCATGTCATCACGTACAAAGCGTATACCGTAGACAACCGGTGGAAGTTCGCGCAAGATAACGGGCTTTGCCGGAGTTGTCTTAACGCACACGGAAGAAGAAGTTGCAGAAATTCAACACGGTGTGTGATCGAGGGATGCCAATATCGCCATCATCCGTTGCTGCATTCCAATCGATTCAATGCCAGCGGGCGGCATACACAAGGTATGTCAACCGTGCAGAACCATACGCATCGGCAATACAAGCAGGCTCTTCTGTTTCGCATTATTCCTGTCATCATCTCCGGTCCGCGAGCTACTATCGAAACCTGGTCTGGTGGAGCAACTTGGAGTCAACGGTTGGACCGAACCTTTGTGTCTGAAGTGGACAGGAAACGTCACCAGAGTCGAGCCAGAATTGAAAAACGTTCGAATTACGATCAAGGGAACAAATAGTCAAAAACTGTTCTCTCTCAACGATGTCCGCACCGTGAAGGAGCTCACGTTGCCGGAACAGAGTCTCAACTATGACGAGCTATCACAACGCTATCGTTTTCTTCAAGGTTTACCTATCGACAACTACGCGAAGGCAGTTCCTCGACTCTTGATAGGTGTGAACAACGTGAGCCTTACAGTCCCGCTGCAGGTGAAAGAAGGCAAGAGAAGTGAACCTATTGCCGTGAAGACTTGGCTAGGATGGTGTATCTTCGGTGGCAGTGGAAATGAAGGTGCACATTCGCTGAATTACCACGCCTGTGAGTGTCACAGTGATCCGCAGCTACATAACGCAGTGAAGGATTACTTCCTGATAGAAGATGCGGGGGTAACGCCTTCAGTACAGCTGGAATCAGAAGAGGACAAGCGTGCTAGAAGATTCATGGAGGAGACGACTATCCGAGTAGATGAACGGTTCGAAACGGGTCTGCTGTGGAGATACGACAACATCGAGTTTCCGGACAGCTACAATATGGCGGTTAAACGATTTGATGAATCGGGATCCTGAGCTAGCGGCTAATATTAAGAAGCAGATAGCTGAGTACCAGATAAAAGGCTATGCACATCGAGTGACGGAAGACGAATTAGCGCAAGCGGAGCCGAAACGAGTGTGGTATCTACCGTTAGGCGCAGTGACCAACCCACGGAAACCGGGTAAAGTTCGGCTTATTTGGGATGCGGCAGCGACAGTGGATGGAATATCCCTGAATTCCATGCTGCTGAAAGGTCCAGACCAGCTTACATTGCTTCCAGCCGTTTTGTCAGGCTTTCGGCAGTACAAGGTATGAGTTTCTGCGGACATCAAAGAAATGTTCCACCAGATGTTGATTCGTATGAGGGACCGGCATTCTCAACGCTTCGTGTTCCGGAGCGATCCGTTGGAGCCACTCGAAATATACCTTATGGACGTGGCAACATTTGGATCCACGTGTTCGCCGGCTTCGGCACAGTATATCAAAAATAGAAATGCCGAAGAATACGCTGAACAATTCCCAAGAGCGGTGGAGGGAATTCTGAATAACCACTACGTGAATGATTACCTCGACAGTTTCGAGAACGAGTATCGCGCGAAATCAGATCGATTCACGAGAAAGGAGGATTTCAGCTTAAGAATTGGCTTTCAAACAGCGTCGCAGTACTACGTCAATCGGAAGAGGAGGATCCGAAGGCAAGCAAAAGTCTTTGCCTGAGCGCCGTGGACAGTAGCGATCGAGTACTGGGCATGTTGTGGCACACTACCGAAGACGAGCTGCGGTTCTCGATGGATTTAAAAGAGGAGATTCAGCGGGTGATAGACAGCGGTGAGCGGCCAACCAAACGGCAGATGCTTAAATGCTTGATGGGGATATTCGATCCTCTGGGAATCCTGAGCGTATTTCTAGTTCACGGAAAGATCCTTCTCCAAGACGTTTGGCGAGCTGGAATACAGTGAGACGAAAGATATATTTCGTCGCTGGATCAAGTGGACCAGCCTTTTCCCTAAGATCAGCCACCTGCGGATCCCACGATGTTATTTCAAGGACGCAATCAAGAAAACGTATGAACAGCTTCAGCTACACATTTTCGTGGATGCAAGCGAATCCGCATTCTCTGCTGTGGCGTATTTCAGGGTGGTCAACGCTAAGGGCGAATCAGAATGCTCGATATTAGCAGCGAAAACAAAGGTCGCACCGCTGAAGCCACTCTCGATTCCCCGCTTGGAGTTGCAAGCAGCGGTCCTTGGCAGTTTGATGTCGTTCGTTCAGGAATGCCCGAAAGTCACGTACGAGTGGTTAAAGGGTCCGGATTTTTTACGGTTTCCCGAAGAGAACTGGCCGAAACAGGTGAAAACTTCGGCGCAACCTGATGAGGAACTACGAACCTGCTTTGTAATCAAAGGAACGACGATTCCAGAGATTGTGGTGGACTTTTCCCGGTTCTCAAAGTAGCGGCGACTTCTGGGAGCAGTAGCGTACGTACATCGTTTCGTGGACAACTGTCAGCGTAGACAACGAAGAGAGAAGCAGGAATTGCTGTACCTGAGCCAAAATGAACTACGAAAAGTGAAGGATACGATAATGCGGATGGTGCAATGGAACGAATATCCCGATGAGATGATCCTGTTCTCGAGAGGACACACGGAGCTACCCAAAACAAGCAGCTTATACCAGTTAACGCCGATGCTGGACGAGAACGGAGTTCTACGAGTCGAAGGAAGAATTGGAGCGGCGCCGCATGCATCGTTCGATGCCAGATTCCCGGTGATCCTCCCGAGAAAGCACCCGGTGATGAAGCTAGTGGTAGATGATTTCCATCGAGCCTTTCGCCACGGAAATTCCGAAACGGTAGTGAACAAAGTCCGACAGTACTACAACATTTCCCGATTGAGGACGGTGGTGAAGCAAGTTTCAGCAACGTGCCAGTGGTGCAAGAGGAAGAAGACGTATCCTACGGTTCCACGAATGGCGCCGTTGCCGGTGGCTCGTTTGTCGTCGTTCACTCGACCATTCACCTACACCGGCATCGATTTCTTCGGGCCGTTATTAGTGAAAGTAGGGAGGAGTGCTGCTAAACGCTGGATCTGCCTATTCACTTGTCTCACTACACGCGCCGTTCATGTCGAGGTTGCTCACAGCTTTTCTACACCGTCGTGCATCAAATCTATACCGATAATGGTACCAACTTCAAAGGTGCCGAACGTCTGCTGCGGGAGGAGCTCGAGTGTATACACAGCGAATTGGCAGCGACGTTCACTAATACAGATACGAAGTGGAATTTCATTCCGCCAGGAGCACCTCACATGGGCGGAGCGTGGGAAAGGATGGTATACGGTCGATTAAGTCGGCTATGGAGGCAGCTTACAACAACGATCGGAAACTGGACGACGAAGGACTAGGAACACTAGTAGTCGAAGCCGAGGGCATTGTTAACAGCCGTCCGCTTACCTACTTGCCCCTAGACGCTGCCGAAGGGGAAGCTCTGACGCCAAATCACTTCCTCCTAGGAAACTCAACGGGTGTTCGTCAGTCTGCAGTAACGTTCAGTGACGCGGCTTCCGCGGTTAAGACTTCCTGGAATCTAATGCAATATCAACTGGACGTGTTCTGGAAGCGTTGGATTCGGGAATATCTCCCGATGCTGACCGAACGGATGAAGTGGTTTGGAGAAGTAACGCCTGGTGCTGTTGGGGATCTAGTCCTTGTAGTGGACGACACCCGTAGGAACGGATGGATTCGAGGAAGGATCAAGGATGTCGTGGCATCGGAAGATGGACGAGTTCGGCAAGCTATAGTTCAGACTGCGAGAGGGATGTTACGTAGACCGGTGTCAAAGTTGGCCGTGTTGGAGGTTGAGTCTGGTGGTAAAACTGGAAATGGTGGCCAGTGTTACGGGGGGAAGGATGTTGCTGCCAGCACTACCGCGCGGTGTAACCGCAACCGAACGACATCACCCCTTCAACTGGTGAACGATGTTACCAAGACTTAAAACATCAAACGTAAAAGTTGACGAACAATGACGTGGCCGATGAGAGGTTGTTTGCAAGGTTGTCTGTAGAAAATCCTAGAGGTGAAAAGAAAGTTAGAAGTAAAGTAAAGTGATTGTAATTATCATTAAATTAGGCCTAAAACTATGTTTTTCAGTTCTTACAGCTAAAGTTGTACTTAAACTATCTTACCCTAAACTATAACAGATAGTTATCACAGTTAGAAGATCCCAGCCGTAAGTTTATAAGAAATACTATTAGAAACTATGTATAACCTAAAATTTATCGCAGATTGCTTCACATACGAGGATTTCGGTTAGGCATTAATATTCCATACGCTCAAACCGAATAATTGTAAGTAGTATTATAACTAAATGAATTAAATGCTAACCTAAGCTAATAAATATTGCAGTTAAAGCTGTATTCGCACCCATAAAATCGATTTTGCGAGATGCTAATTAAAACGGTTGAGAGCCCTACTGTTCCCGGAACAAGCACTGTGCAACAAGACTTTTTAGGACTGAAAAAATTGACCATATTTGACTTTCTTGTTGTCCCCTGAGTAAAATCCTTAAACATACTTATATCCTAACACGTCCCAATTTTTTGGTACCGCCCTCTTTATGAATTTTGGTATGTTGTCCCGATGATGGTCGTATGCTGCCTGACTAAAGCATGTTACGATATTGCTGTTGAAGAGTTTTTTGTAGGAAACGATTAAAGGAACATTTTTTTAGAACATTTTAAAACGATATCTTGTTGTATTACCCCTCGTTTGGGTGATTTAATTTGGGTACCCCCCTAAAAATCTATAATTTATGTTGATTCGCTGTAAAAAACCATAATATGCGCTGGTATGTTGAGATTTTCATAAAGTAATTATTTAAAAATCCAAAAGAATGAAAACACTCTAAATGCGATTATTTTAATCATATTTTATTGTTCTTCTTCTTCTTCGCTTTTCAAGCTTATTGCATATCGCATATTAGCTTTGTGGCCGGCGCCGGTGGTGTAGTGGTAAGCGTGACTGCTTTCTCACCCCAATGGGTCTGAGTTCAATCCCAGCCGAGGTCGGTGGGATTTTTCTGAGGCAGTAAAGCCGTTGGTCCCGGCCCATGTGTGTTGTGAATGCGATATCCTACGCAGGTGTGGAAGCTGCCTCCCTGAATTGCAGGAATTCTGTTGTCAATGGATGGCAAACGATGTCCGTCGGTGATTGGCACTAGATTGCGGAACAGAGACCGACGTTAAATAAAGGAAAAGAAGATATTAGCTTATTGCGTGCTCTCAACTTAGTGTTCTAGATGCACTTCCACAGTTATTAATTGAGAGCTTTCGATGCCTGTACCATTTTTGCATTAGTATAATTGTGTGGCAAGTCCAATCATACTCTATGCCCAGAGAAGTCGAGAAATTTTCCAACCCGAAAAATTCCTAGACCGGACCGGGCATCGAAACCCAGCCACCTCCAGCATGGTCTTGCTTTTTAGCTGTGCCTTTACCGACTGAGCTAAGGGAGGCCCCGATATTTTATTGTTATTTTATTCAATTTAAAAATATTATTGGTCTTGCCTGATTATAAGAATAACACAACTTTCTAGGCTGAGAAAATTGACCATATTTGACTTTCTTGTTGCCCCCTGAGTAAAATCCTAGAACATACTTATATCCTGCACGTCTTATTTTTTGGTACCGCCCTCTTTGTGAATGTTGGTATGTTGTCCCGATGATGGTCGTATACTGCCTAACTAGAGTATGTTATGACATTGTCGTCTGAAAGTGTTTTGTAGGAAGTAACTAGAGAAACACTTTCCTAGAACATTTGAAAACGATATCTCGCCATCTTACCCCTCGTTCGGGTGATTTTTCAAATGGGATTCCATGCCTGGTGGTGAGGTCATAAAGTTTCATCATTACAGAGTCCTTCCTTTAGTTCCCGAACTTAGGTGAAATATTTTATTTGGAAAATCATTAAAATGAGAGATAAAACGTTAAGATATCATTTCCAAATGTTTGAGAAAAATGTTTTCGCAGAAATTTTCTACAAAATACGCTTTACAACAACAGCACAATTATAATCTCAGCATCCCAACGCACCTCAAAGTTGTTTACTGTAAATTTGCATGGATTTTAGATTTTTACGGGGGTATCCAATTTGAAAAATCACCCGAACTTCAGGGGTAAGGTGGCGAGATATCGTTTTCAAATGTTCTAGGAAATTGTTATTTTAGGCACCTCCTACAAAAAACTCTCGGCCGACAATGTCATAACATACTTTAGTTAGGCAGCATACGACCATCATCCGGACAACATACCAAAATTCATAAAGAGGGCGGTACCGAAAAACTAGGATGTGTTAGGTTATAGGTATGTTCAGGACTTTTAGTCAAGGGTCCACAAGAAAGTCAATATTAGTTTATAATCATCAAAATGAGGAATAATAGTATGTGTAATGGTTGTATTGTGAATTTATATATATATTAGATTTTTTAGGGGAGGGTGCCCAATTTGCAAAAATCACCCAAACGAGGAGTAAGACGGCGAGATATAATTTTCAAATATTCTAAAAAAATGTTCCCTTAATTGTTTCCTACACAAAAAAAAACTCTACAACAGCAATATCGTAACATGCTTTAGTTAGGCAGCATACGACCATCATCGGGACAACATACCAAAATTCATAAAAAGGGCGGTAACAAAAGATTAGGACGTATTAGGGTTTAAGTATGTTCTAGACTTTTACTCAAGCGACAACACGAAAGTCAAATAAACTGAATTTGCTCAGTCCTAGAAAGTCTTGTTGCATAGTGATTAGGGGATTTTCCCTTCTATCAACATGAGCAGTTCTTTCAAATTTAATTCTTCTCATTATTTTTGGCATTGCAAATGGAGTTGAAACATATTTGACAATAAAGATTTAAAAGTATGGTAAGAAATTTAAATCGAATTCCCTTATTCCTTTTTTGAAACATCAGCAGTTCTTTGGAATTTTACTGTTATCTTTTTTGTGTTATCGCCAGCAAATCCAAACACATAAAGAAACCAACAATAAAGACAAATCGCTTGCAACTACTACCCCGATAGACTCTCTCTCTCTCTGTAACAAATCTTGATCAGAGTTGTAGAAGGCACCCCTCACCATCCCTCTCCATAGGGGGAGTTTGGTAAAGAGAGGTGATAAAACTGATTTGTACCTTTCTAAAGTTGTCCTAGCTCGCTTTCTACTCTGTAAATGCAATTTTCACACTGCCGTACTCTAAACGGAACTATCAATTCTATACTTTCGCCTCCTCATCTATCGTATGAAAATTACCAGTATAGTCTGTTATCTGAAATTAGCATCTTCAACTAAGGAAAAAGATTATTTCATTATTGCTTTCCATTGCTGACATAGAGTTAGGATTCGGCTCCTTGATCGCTTGTCTTTTTGTGTTTTTAAGATATTTTTGATTCCTTGGTCACCACTATTGCCTTGAGATTTGGAAATTTTAGATCCCGTCTGGAAAATTGGATAATTTTAATATTTTACCATTCTTATAATCGCATTACATCACATTGCACATCGCAGATTTGTCATTCTTATGATACTCATGAGAAGTTCTTACCAAATTAAAATGCGTTTGATCAAATGCCATTCGGATAAATGGCATTGGGTCAAATTCCCTGGAACCGTAAAAAATAACTAATAACATTTAAATGCAAAATATCTTGTCTATGTCTCGCTATTGTAAACAATGTTACCAAATAATTTTTTGGTAAAATAAACATATGTTCACACTGAGCAAAGCGCGTTGGTCTTTCTGAGTAAAACAAAAATCGCACACAATAGAAAAGTTTTTGGAGTCAGTCATAACGGCATGTATAAGGTGATTATTAACTTGATTTGATTTTTTTACAGGGTATGACATGTCACCTTTCATACGAAGATATGCAAAATACTTGAACGAGAAGGCGCTTTCTTATCGTACTGTTGCATTCGATTTCTGTAAATTGAAAAGAGGAAAGGAAGAGGGTTCTCTCCGGGTTATGAATGCTGATAAACTGTTGAAAACATTGCCTGTTCTTCAAGCGCAGTTGGATTCGTTGCTAGAGTTTGATTGTACAGCTAATGACTTAACAAACGGTAGTTGAACAATTAAGATACATATGTATATATTTGTCACTGATTGATTTTTTGTGTTTTTTGTAATTACAGGTGTTATCAATATGTGTTTCATGCTACTTTTTAGAGATTTGATACGACTATTTGCATGTTATAATGATGGTATTATAAATTTATTGGAAAAGTATTTCGACATGAATAAAA
>NW_027041241.1:85000-160000 GCF_037179485.1 Ochlerotatus camptorhynchus
CCCTTTTCAGCTCGATAGCATCTCGCCTTTCTGGGTTCGCCTGGTTTTCACCACGTTCTCGCCTAGTTGTTTCAACTCCGGATCCTCTCTCACTTTCCGGAGGAGTGCTGCGTAGGACGTTTTGTCCTTCGCCTCAACAACCAGAGCGTCACCCTTGCTTCTCTCCCTACGAGGCCTAGGCTTCTTCTTATTCTTCCTGTCTTCCTTTTTCTTCTCTTCCTTCTTCCTCGCTTCCTCTTCCTTCTTCCTCACTTCATCTTCCTTCTGTTTTTTCTTCCTCTCCTTCTGGTTCTCGACTTTACGCCACGCACCATTTTCTCCCATCTCCTTGATGCCTTCCTTGTCGTCCCTGCGTTTTTTGGGCTCCTCCTCATCTCCTGGCGTGTCCCTATCTCTCTTTTCAGGACGTGGATTTGTGGGTCCCTTCGGCGTCTCATGTGCTTGAGCCAGTCTTATGCTCTCCTTGGCCTCCAGCAGAGCCTTTTCGGCATTTTCGGCTCTTTTTCTCCACTCTTGACATTCTCGATCTGCCACTGTTATGCCGGATTTGATTCCGGTCACAAGTTGCTTGATTTCTTTGTGTACGTTGTTTTTATCCTTCACGAACACATAGAGATCATCGATCTTCCTCCTGACCTCCGTCATTTTGGTCCTCCCGAGCTGCAGTTCTGGGGATTTGCTACTACTGGATATTGGTGTGAATATCTGGCTTAGCCCAACGCCTGGCTGCTCTTCTTGAAACTTACTGCTGCTGCTGGAACTCGCAGTGACCCCCAGGTTCGACACTGGTGATCTCTGCAATATCCCACTCCTTGCGAACACGTTCGCTCCTCCGTTTTCACTTTCTGGCGTCTTGCCGTCGTTCTTCATATTTTTTTGGTTTTTTCTTTTTCTTCATTTTTGTTTTTTTCTCCAATTTTATGTCCATGTGTGTGTGTGTGTGTGTGTGTGTGTGTGTGTGTGTGTGTGTGTGTGTGTGTGTGTGTGTGTGTGTGTGTGTGTGTGTGTATGTGTGTGTGTGTTTGTGTTTGTGTTTGTATGTATGTGTGTGTGTGTGTGTGTGTGTGTGTGTGTGTGTGTGTGCGTGTGTGTGTGTGTGTGTGTGTGTGTGTGTGTGTGTGTGTGTGTGTGTGTGTGTGTGTGTGTGTGTGTGTGTGTGTGTGTGTGTGTGTCTGTGTGTGTGTGTGTTAGTGTGTGTGTGTGTTCGTGTGTGAGTTTGTGTTTTTTTTATAGTAAGGAAGGCTTCAAAAGCCCGGCCTGTCACTGTGTTGCGTGTTTGTTCTTCTTCTGCCACTGTGTGGGACTTTTAACCACTAAAACCTTACTCGCCTCTAGCCACTATCCCCCCGGAACTTCCCTAGAGTATTTCGTCGGGGGGGGGGGGTTGCCTGTGCTCAAGCACTTCTCTTAGCTCAGCTAGCCGGCGTTGCTAACTCGCTGATCATCTCTCCATTTTCGCTGCAGCTCCGACAAAATTTGCGTCACTGCCCTGCTGACGACGCTCCACGTTCTCTCATCCCGGCACATTTCACTGACGACATTTCTCGCGCTAAGGGTCGGCATCTCCACTCGCACTGCCTCAAATCTTGGGCAGTAGAAAACCACGTGCTCCGGCGTTTCGTCTACGTTGCCACACGCCGGACAGAGGGGTGACGTTGTGTGTCCAAAGCGATGCAGGTACTTCCTGAAGCAGCCATGACCAGACAGGAACTGCGTCAAGTGGAAGTTGACTTCTCCATGCTTCCTGTTCACTCAGGTCGAAAGAATCGGTATTAGCCTGTGTGTCCATCTACCGTTCTCCCCTGCGTCCCACTCCTGTTGCCACTTAACCATCGATTCCGTTCTCACCATTTTTCGAACTCCTCTGGTATCTCTTCGCATATAGCATTCGGTGTCCTCCGCCAAGGTGATGACAATGGGTATCATACCGGCGATAACGCATACTGCTTCCGTCGAAATTGTTCTGTACGCACTCACGACTCGCATGGCCATGAGGCGGAACGTACTGTTCAATTTTCTTTGGTTCTTCTTCGTTGTCAGCGCTGCATCCCAGGCTGGACCTCCATACCTCAGTATCGACAACGATACACTAGCCAGAAGACGCCTCTTGCTGCTGCTTGGTCCAGAATTGTTAGGCATGATTCTGGCTATCGCATTGATGGCACACCCGCCGTGATCCGGATTGATTTCTCTCCCATGTCCGTCTCGTAGACTAGAACCCGGTTCTGGAAGTAACTCCTTATAATGCTACACAGGTAATCAGGAACCCCCATTCCATGCAGTGCTTCGGCGATGGCCTCCCAGCTGGCGCTGTTGAATGCGTTCTTCACGTCGATCGTTATCACGGCGCAATATCGATCTCCTCTCCGCTTCTGTTTAGACGCCTTCTCGGCACTCTCGACCACTGTCCGAATTGCATCCACCGTCGATCTCCCTTTCCGGAATCCGAACTGCCTCACCGACAATCCATGCTCACTCTCCGTGAATTTCGTTAGCCTGTTGAGGATAATCTTCTCCAATAGCTTTCCGACTGTATCCAGCAAGGATATAGGCCTATACGATGCTGGATCCCCCGGTGGTTTTCCGGGTTTCGGTAGCAACACTAGCTTCTGTATCTTTCATCGGTCCGGGAAGTGACCTTCATCCAGACACTCCTGCAGCACTATCCTGAACATGTCCGGGAACGCCTGGATCGCCGCCTTCAACGCCACGTTGGGGATTCCATCCGGACCGGGAACTTTCTTCGTCTTCAGTCCTTTCACCACTGCTACGAGTTCCTCGTTGGAGACTTGTCTACCTTCGGTGTTTTCTGTCTCTGCCTCGCCGACAGTGGAGGTGGCCAGGTCATTTGGTCGTGCTTCGGGAAAAGTCCCTCCACGATGACTTTCAGCTTGTCTGGGCACATTTCAACGGGCATCGTTGGACCTCTCATCTTCGCCATCGCGACTCGGTATGCGTCACCCCAGGAGTTGGCATCAACGTCTCGACACAGCTCCTTGAAGCAGTTTGACTTGCTCAGCTTTATCTCCCGTTTTAGAGCGGCCTTGGCTGCTCGAAACACCACCCTTCGCTCTGCTCTATCTGCTTCCGTTCTTGCTCTCTGAATGCGTGTGAACAGTGTGTGTGTGTGTGTGTGTGTGTGTGTGTGTGTGTGTGTGTGTGTGTGTGTGTGTGTGTGTGTGTGTGTGTGTGTGTGTGTGTGTGTGTGTGTGTGTGTGTGTGTGTGTGTGTGCGTGTGTGCTTTTTTTTATTTCTTTGTATAGTAAGGATTAGGAAAGCTTCAAGAAGCCTGGCCTGTAGTGAAGTTGCCACGGTGTGGTATCGACTAGTTTCCTAGTGCAGCTCCACTAAAACCCATTCCTTACTCTCTCCTCTGCCTGGAGCCCCCGGGACCACTGTGAAGCGACTACTTCGGGGGGTGGCTGTGTTCATGCACTTGTCGTACTCTCAGCGCTAGCTGGCGTTGCTAGATCGCTGCTCTTCTCTCCATTTACGCTGCAGCTCCGACATAATCTGCGTGACTGCCCTGCTGACGGCATTCCAAGTGCCCTCCTCTCGACACATTTCAACGACGACATTCTCCACGTTAAGGACGGGCATCTCCGTTCGCACTGCCTCGAACCTTGGACAGTCGAAGACCACATGCTCCAGGGTTTCATCGACGTTGCCACACTCCGGACAGAGAGGTGACGCTGCGTGTCCGAACCGATGTGTGTGTGTTTTTGTGTGTGTGTGTTTTTGTGTGTGTGTGTTTTTGTGTGTGTGTGTTTTTGTGTGTGTGTGTGTGTGTGTGTTTTTCTGTGTGTGTGTTTTTCTGTGTGTGTGTGTGTGTGTGTGTGTGTGTGTGTGTGTGGTGTGTGTGTGTGTGTGTAAGTGCGTATGTGTGTGTGTGTGCGTGTGTGTGTGTGCGTGTGTGTGTGGGTGTGTGCGTGTTTGTGTGTGTGTATGTGTGTATGTGTGTATGTTTATGTGTGTGTGTGTGTGTGTGTGTGTGTGTGTGTGTGTGTGTGTGTGTGTGTGTGTGTGTGCGTATGTGTGTGTGTGTGCGTGTGTGTGTGTGCGTGTGTGTGTGGGTGTGTGCGTGTTTGTGTGTGTGTATGTGTGTATGTGTGTATGTTTATGTGTGTGTGTGTGTGTGTGAGTGTGTGTGTGTGTGTGTGCGTGTGTGTGTGGGTGTGTGCGTGTTTGTGTGTGTGTATGTGTGTATGTGTGTGCGTGTTTGTGTGTGTGTATGTGTGTATGTGTGTATGTTTATGTGTGTGTGTGTGTGTGTGTGTGTGTGTGTGTGTGTGTGTGTGTGTTTTTTTTTTTTTTTTTTTTTTTTTTTTTTTTTTTGGCAAGGAGGAAACCTTCAAAAAGGCCATCATGCCACCGCTTGACGACTGGGCGCACAGTCGCGGTGACACGGTGTGTGGGATTCTTACCGCACTAAAACCTCCTTAGACGCCTTGCCCTTTTCCCCCGGAACCACTTGTCGTATTACTTCGGAGGGGGCCGTGCATTACGCACCTCACTTTACCTCAGCTAATTGGCGCTTCCAGTTCGCTGATCGTCTCTCCAATTTGTGAGCCATTTATCTCCCAACGTCACGTTCTACTCGGTTATCCCTGGTGGTGGATACAGCCTACTCTGACGGAGAGTTCTCCCGGCTTCGGCTTTCAGTTCGCACTTGTGTGAGCACATTACTGCTTTCTAGTTGGTCTTCCCGCCATTTTCGCTGCAGCGCTGACATGATCTGCGTTACTGCTCTGCTGACGGCGTTAAAGGTGCCCTCCTCTCGACACATTTCTTCGACGACATTCTCCGTGCTAAGGGCGAGCATATCCTCTCGCACATCATCAAATCTAGGACATTCGAAGACCACGTGCTCTGGTGATTCTTCCACATTCCCACACTCCGGACAGAAGGGTGACGTTGTGTGTCCGAACCGATGCAGGTACTTCCTGAAGCAGCCATGACCAGACAGGAACTGCGTCAAGTGGAAGTTGACTTCTCCATGCTTCCTGTTCACCCAGGTCGAAAGAGTCGGTATTAGCCTGTGTGTCCATCTACCGTTCTCTGCTGCATCCCACTCCTGCTGCCACTTAGCCATCGACTCCGTTCTCACCATTTTTCGTACTCCTCTGGTTTCTCTCGTCATATAGCACTCGTAGTCCTCCGCCAAGGTGATGCCGATTGGGATCATACCGGCGATAACGCATACTGCCTCCATCGAAATGGTTCTGTACGCACTCACGACTCGCATGGCCATGAGCCGGAACGTACTGCTCAATTTCCTTTGGTTCTGCTTCGTTTTCAGCGCTTCAATCCAGGCTGGACCTCCGTACCTTAGTATTGATGAGGAAACACTAGCCAGAAGACGTCTCTTGCTGCTGCTTGGACCAGAATTGTTCGGCATGATTCTGGCTATTGCGTTGATGACCTTCGTCCCCTTCTCGCAAGCATATTCGATGTGGCTATTAAAGTTTAGCCGGTCGTCGATCATCACTCCCAGATACTTAAGCATGCGCTTCGAAGCAATGGTGTGCTCTCCAACGGTAATCTCTGCCCGCTGCACTGCTTTGCAGTTACTGACCAACATCACTTCTGTTTTGTGGTGGGCTATCTGCAGCTTCGCTCCTTGCATCCAGTTACCAATCGTATCTATCGCCTCAGCCGCCAACATTTCCACTTCTTCCAGCGTCTCACCGGTTACCGTCAAGACGACATCGTCCGCAAAGCCAACGATCTCAACTCCTTTGGGCAGCTTGAGCGTCAGCACGCCATTGTACATTCCGTTCCACAGCGTAGGACCTAGAATGGAGCCTTGGGGAACCCCCGCCGTGATTCTAAGCGATTTCTGCCCCGTGTCTGTCACGTAGACAAGGACCCGGTTCTGGAAATAACTACTTAGAATCCTGCAGAGGTAGCCTGGAACCCTCATTCTATGGAGCGCCTTGGCGATGGCCTCCCAGCTGGCGCTATTGAATGCATTCTTGACATCGATCGTAATCACGGCGCAGTATCGATTTCCTCTCCGCTTCTGTTTGGAAGCTTTCTCGGCTCTGTCAATCACTGTCCGAATTGCATCCACCGTCGATCTCCCTTTCCGGAATCCAAACTGTCTCTCCGACAATCCGTGTTCACTCTCCGTGCATTTCGTCAGCCTGTTGAGGATGATCCTCTCTAAGAGCTTTCCTACAGTATCCAGCAAGCATATTGGCCGGCGGTTTTCCGGGCTTCTGCAGCAGCACAAGCTTTTGTACCTTCCACCTATCAGGGAACTGACCATCGTCCAGACATTTCTGCAGCACCATCCTGAACATGTCCGGGAACGTCTGGATCGCCGCCTTCAACGCCACGTTGGGAATTCCATCCGGGCCGGGAGCTTTATTCGCTTTCAACCCTTTCGCTGCTGCTATGAGTTCCTCGTTGGAGACTTGTTCAACGTTGTCTTCATCTACCTCGCCATATGGTGTAGGTGGCCAGTTCGTTGGGTCATGCTGTGGGAAAAGTCCCTCCACGATGACTTTCAGCTTGTTGTGACACATTTCAACCGGCATCGTTGGGCCTCTGATCTTCGCCATCGCAACTCGGTATGCGTTGCCCCAGGGGTTGGCATCGGCATCGCGGCACAACTCCTTGAAACTATTTGACTTGCTCAGCTTTATCTTTCGTTTCAGTGCAGCCCTGGCCTCTCGGAACACCACCCTGCGCTCCTCTCTGTCTGCTTCTGTTCTTGCTCTCTGAGCACGCCTTCTGGCTAGAAGACAAGTAGCACGGAGGGTGCTAATTTCCTCGTTCCACCAGTAGGCTGGACGCCGCCTGTTCGTTGGCTCCAGTTTTCTCGGCATAGTTGTGTCACATGCCCTTGCTAATAATTCGGTCAACTCATTCGCACTTAGGCCCGGGACGCTGTTGTCTACCCTTAGAGCTTCGATGAAGAGATCCTTATTGAATGCCTTCGTCTTCCACTTCCGCTCGCTTACTTTCGTCCTCCGCATTTCCACCGGTGTTCGTTCGCCGATACTGTACCGGATCGCCTGATGGTCACTATGGGTGTACTCCTCGCACACTGTCCAGTTCATATTTGCCATTAGCGACGTACTGCAGAAAGTAACGTCGATAATGGATTCCCTACCATCTTTGCGGAAGGTGCTGATGGTTCCTTCGTTGGCCAGACTGACGTTCAACTTTGCCAGAGCTTCCAGCAGGCTATACCCTCTTGCGTTGGTACATCTGCTCCCCCAATCCACTGCCCAAGCATTGAAGTCTCCTGCGATGACGACTGGTCTCCGTCCAATGAGCTCTTCGGTGAGCCCATCTAGCATCTGGTGGAACTGCTCAATTGTCCATCTCGGGGGTGCGTAGCAACTACATACAAAGATTCCATTGATTTTGGCGATCACGAAACCTTCATATGAGCTTGCCACCACTTGTTGTATGGGATACCTGCCCATGACTTGTATGGCCGCCATTCCTGCTCTATCCGCCACCCAGTTACCATTATCGAGAGGGACTCGGTATGGCTCTGCAATGATTGCAACGTCGCACTTTGTTTCCGTTGTTGACTGCCACAACAGTTGCTGTGCTGTGTTACAATGATTGAGATTTATTTGGGTTACCTTCATTATTGCTGGCCCACCATCGCCTTCTTGAACTCAGGGCACCTGAAACTTCCCGTCACATGGCCATTTCCGTCCTCCTTTTTGCAGAGCATGCACCTCGGTTGCTTTGTACAGTCTTTTGCAACGTGCCCCTTCTCTCCGCATTTCCTGCACAGATCAGATCTGTCAGGGCCTTTGCAGTGTCTCGCCTGGTGACCGAAGCCCATGCATTTGTAGCATCTCTCCATTTTCTTAGATACCCGAGGAATAGCTTTCAACGGGCACACTGACCACCCAACCTTGATTCGGCCAGTCTTCAGCAGCTCGTTAGCTGCGTCCGAAGAAAGTCGTATCAACGCCGTCTGCGTGCCACCATACGCCTTTCTCAACCGAATTGCCATCGGTACGTCTCCCAGGTTGCATTGCACCTTCAGCGCACTTTTTAACTCGTCTTCTGTTGTGATCTCGTCCAGATCCCTGCACTCGACCACTGACTCCTGGGATAAGGCTCTTACGTTCGCCGTCTCGCCAAGAGATTTTTCGACGAGCTCCTTAAAAGCTGAGCTCTTAACCGTAGGGTCCCTTTTCAGCTCGAATAGCATCTCGCCTTTCTGGGTTCGCCTGGTTTTCACCACATTCTCGCCTAGTTGTTTCAACTCCGGATCGTCTCTCACTTTCCGGAGGAGTGCTGCGTAGGACGTTTTGTCCTTCGCCTCAACAACCAGAGCGTCACCCTTGCTTCTCTCCCTACGAGGCCTAGGCTTCTCCTTATTCTTCCTGTCTTCCTTCTTCTTCTCTTCCTTCTTCTTCTCTTCCTTCTTCCTCGCTTCTTCTTCCTTCCTCCTCGCTTCCTCTTCCTTCTTCCTCACTTCATCTTCCTTCTGTTTTTTCTTCCTCTCCTTCTGGTTCTCGACTTTACGCCACGCACCGTTTTCTCCCATCTCCTTGATGCCTTCCTCGTCGTCCCTGACCACATGCTCCAGGGTTTCATCGACGTTGCCACACTCCGGACAGAGAGGTGACGCTGCGTGTCCGAACCGATGTGTGTGTGTGTGTGTGTGTGTGTGTATGTGTGTGTATGTGTGTGTGTGTGTGCGTGTGTGTGTGTGTGTGCGTGTGTGTGTGTGTCTGCGTGTGCCATCTGGGTATTTATTTAGATATATAAAATGTAATGTATAACGACGCTGCCTTATACAGAACATTTAGGTCCTTTTAACTTTCTTTTGCCTGACGGTACATCTCTACCGGACGGGGGATTACCCCTCCTACGGTGGAGCTCCGATCTCTTTCAAAACCCTACCTAACTTTGATGTACCAGATTGTTTTTTTTTTCTCGTTGCCTGTATTGTTAGTCTTTTTACTGGAATCTGTTTTAATCGCTTCTATTTGAGTACATGTGAATTGTAAGCCAACTCCGTAACAAAATTTGCTGGCAGAACCCCCCTCTGAGGCCTCCCATTTTATAGAGGTAAACTAGCCAACGGCTAAAAATTTCTCTAATAAAGTTTAAAAAAAATATATAAAATGTATGACTTACGGAAAAATAAACTACGATTCGCTCATTGGTGTTGCTGTTGGTCCATCAATTAAATTTTAATTTTTTACTATCACCGTTTCCACCGAGGTTTGCACTTACGTTTTCAAAGCCGACCATAAATCATAATATGACAGATTTGACGTTTCTCGCTGTGACCGTTACCGAACTCAGTAATGGAACGCTTTGTTTATCGATACTTCAGTAAACTATTTCACCGAAGTCACTGATGAAGTTGATTTACAGATCTGCCGTTAAATTTGTAGACAGTTTTCGTTAAATTGAAATAAAATCACCGAAATTTGGTCATTTCATTCACAGTCTTAGAAAAAATACCAAAACATCCGTAATTTTTAGGATTACCGATCTAAGACGGTAATTTTTTTTATCGAACTCAGGGTCTAAGTGTGTAGTCCGGGAGTTAGAACGCGATAGCTCTGCACACTAAGATTTTGTTTTCGTGTTCGGTAGATTTTACCGAAATCAGAACAACTGAACGTTCGGTAAAACTTTGACCTTCATTTTAAAGGCTATTGAATTTGAAAATAATTTCAAAACATGTTCAACCTTGTTTAAATGATCAAATCTTGTAATTTTAGTGGAAATTTAGTTTCAAAATAGCTGAAAAGCAATTGAATTGAATTGCATAAATTTTACCGAACAATTCAACTGTTCTGATTTCGGTAAAAATTACCGAAGTCGGCGATAATTTCTGAGTGTGTACTGCAGATTCAGCTACACATTTCAGAATGCCTGGTAATTCACGTCCATTCCGAGGTTACTTTCACATACAATAAGCCTCGCATGTAAACACTACCGTTATCATATGAATAATGGTACTGTGTGATGTTTCGAAATCTGGCGCGTATTTAGTAATATATGAAAATATGCATTTATGATTGATTTATAATCAGAGGGATCTCACCAAATTCTGCCCTCGAAAAAGCACCGATTTGTTCACTAGCGGTAATCGAAAAAATCTTCCGCGTTATTGTTAAAGCCAAACACAACATTTTGAATCACATGCGAAGTTTTTCATTTTCCACCGATGTTTTGCCTAACAACCTCATTCGCGTGCATCCTCCGGAAGGCAGAACGCCAGCACCAAGAAGAAAAAAAAACCGCTAAAACTCTTCTTGGGAGGGAGGCAAAGCCAAAAACAATCGAAAAGAAAAATCGACCAACGCCACACCACAGCAGCACAGCGACTCGAAACAAATTATTGTCCCAGAGTTTTCACGTTAATTATAATATCACTAAAAGCTTATTAATACGTGATAGATTTTAATTTACTCTTATCCACACGCGAAAACTAATATTTTTTTGACTTGGTACAATTAAAAAATATGCGGAAAACAGATGAAATCAGTGCCAGCGAAAACAAAATCAACCTTTCGCGGGCAGAGCCTACGGCGTTCTTCAATTGACATCTATTTTCATTAAGTGATAAAACTACAGATTTTGATCGTGAAAAATCTGAAAACAACATTAAGTCTGTTTGTCCCATCAAGCAACACTTCTTCTTCTTGTTCGCATTTCAAGCTTATTGCTTAGCGCATAGGGTAACCAACTGATTTTGGACCCCTAGAGGAAGTGAGATCACGTTTATATCAAAATAATATTATTTGTTTATTATTATTATGCAATTTACATGCGGTTGTGTTCGAAAGCTACTCATCTTGGATGTAAAATGTCACTAGATGTTTTATTAATTGATATATACTCGAAAAATAATTCTTTTCACATCATGATATTCACATATTTTGGACCCTTCCACTTGATTTTGGACAGTGTCCATAATATATTTTGGACACACTGAATGGGAACGAATATATTTTGGACATGCTGAAGTTCTTTCAACCTATGAGCCTAAAATTAATTACGACGGTCACTTCTTCCTATCTCGCATTTGTTAGGTCCGTCTAGGTGGGAAAATTTTCAAAGAAGGTGAATTTGATCGCTGAGTATACCCAATATTGTACTTATGCATAATATTTTTACAATGTATACAAAGATACAAAGAAAACTTGTTTTGAACTAAAAAAGCTAAACTTTGATTACAATTAACCCCCAAAATGCGGATAACAGAGAAAATGTGAATGGAAACCGCGTAAACGGTGTCCATACTACGTGGGATTGACTTAATTGGTTACAACATGGAATATCTCGAGATCCTGACCAGATAGAAAGTTACTGTCTTCGGCAAAGTTGTTCAGGAGGTCAAAGCCTATTTCTTAGTGTACAATAGTTCAGAATTATCTCACTTCGTGGTGCTAGTATACATGTGAAATTCTCGTGTATAAAATATCTCTAGATCCTGACCAGATAGAAAGTAAATGCCTTCAGCAAAGTTGTTCTGGAAGTCAAGCTCTTTTCGTTGGTGGAGTAGTTTAGAAATTTCACACTACGAGGCGCTAGTATATACGTGTAATTCTCGCATATGCAATAGCTCGAGTTCTTGACCAGCTAGAAAGATACTGTATTGGGCAAACTTGTTCAGGGGGTCAAGACTTTTCGACTGGTAGACAGTAGTTCAGAATTTTCTCACCACGTGGCGTTTGTATACATATACACTTCTCGCATATGATATATCTCGAGATCCTGACCAAATAGAAAGTTACTGTCTTTGAAAAAGTTGTTCAGGAGGTCAAAGCCTATTGCTTGGTGTAGAATAGTTCAGAATTTTCTCACTATGTAGTTCTAGTATACACGTTAAATTCTCTCATATAAAATATCTAGAGAGCATGACAAGATAGAATGTTACTGTCTTGGGCAAAGTTGTTCAGGGGATCAAGGCCTTTTGGCTAGTGGACGGTAGTTCAGAATATTTCACTTCATGGTACTAGTATATACGTGCAATTCTCGCATATGATATATCTCAAGACCTGCTAAAAATGTACTGTAATCGGCAAAGTTGTCCAGGAGATCAAACCCTATCGTTGGTGGAAAGTACATAATTTTCTCACTAGGTGACGTTGAAAGACATGTGAAATCCTTGCATATAAAATATCATACTAGTGCCACGTAAAGGGAAAATTCTTAATTACTGTACACCAACGAAAAGGTCCTAACATCCTGAACAACTTTGCCGAAAACAGTAACTTTCTGTCTGGTCAGGATCTAGAGATATTTTATATGCGAGAATTCCTCATGTATACTAGCGTTGCAAAGTGAGAAAACTCTGAACTTAAGTCCACCAGCAAAAAGGCCTTGACTTCCTGAACAACTTTGCCGAAGACAGTAACTTTTTATATGATCAGGATTACAGTAACTTTTTATATGATCAGGATATTTTATATGAGAATTTCACGTATATACTAGCACCATATAGTGAAAAAATTCTGAACTATAGGCTTTGAACTCCTGAACAACTTTTTAGAAGACAGTAACTTTCTATCTGGTCAGGATTTCGAGATATATCACATGCGAGAACTTCACATGTATACTAGCGCTATGTAGTGAGTAAATTTTGAACTACTGTCCACCAGCAAAAAGGTTATGATCTCTAGAACTACTTTGGCAAAGACAGTAACTTTCTATCTGGTCAGGATCTCGAGATATTCCATGTTGTAACCAATTAAGTCAGAACCCTCGTAGTATGAACACCATTTACGCAGTTTCCATTTACATTTTCTCTATTATCCGCATATTTTGGTATTTAACTGTAATAAATATTTAGCTTGTTTAGTTAAAAGCAAGTTTTTTGAGGAATACTCGTTGATTTCAGATCGATTGGTAGCTCGGCTGCAAAATGGAAATGGAAAACTCACACTGTTGTACAAAGTACAACGCGTGAGTACTCGTGTTACAAAAGTTGGCGCGAGTAACGGAGGAAATATAATATAACATAAGGAAACAACTGATCATACCATAAAAAAAATCATTCAGAAGTAAATCTTAAAACGGAGACCTGACTCTGCTTGCAGTCCATATTATTTTTTGTATGGGCTGTTCATAAACTACGTAGACGGTTTTTGAGAGATTTCAACCCCCCCCCCCCCCCCCCCCTTCCGTAGAAGACAGTCTCAAACACAAAATTTAAAAAATTGTATGGACCGTAGACATCTGCCAAGCGCTCCCACCCCCCTAAAGCATCTACGTAGTTTAAGAACAGCCCCTTAGTTAAATGCGTTTGGGAGATAGGAAAACTTTTGTGGAAAACTAGGAACTAGGAAAACTAGGAAAACTCAAAGTGGACCACTCTACGTGTTTTGCCGTTTTTCCCATTTTGAATCGCCTGATAAACAAGAAATATATTTAAAAACAATGAATTCATATAATTTTGATTGATTTACTTACCAATTTAATCAGAAATCTGAGATAATAGCACGATCGACCAACCGGAATTTTTGTTGTCGCTCTTTTGATGATTCTCATTTGATAAGTGTCCAAAATAAGTTGGTAACATTTTTTTACGATCTTTTTTGGACACTTTTTATTTAATACTTTTTAAGTAAAATCTTAAGGTGAAATCTTTATAAACACGTGAAATACATCTTCCAAAGTCAGATAAACTGATTTGATAAAAAAATCATTGAATTGTATATTTTAGACCAAATTTAAAACAAGTACACTAACGCCGAGTCCTCTTGACAAACGTCGAAACATGAAACTTTTTCGATAACATTTTCTAAAACTGCATAAATTGAGCAGTTGTAAGCAATTTGAGGTGAACTAATGATCTTGAGACATAGCAAGTAATTGAAAGAATGTAATTACAACATCAACCCAGATGAATTTGAAGAAACTAGACAGTAAGCGAGGAAAATATATGAAAAGGGTCCAAAATATGTAGGGGTCCAATTCAAGTTGGTTACCCTATTAGCTTATTGCGTGCTCTCAACTTAGTGTTCTAAATGCACTTCCACAGTTACTAATGGAGAGCTTTCGATGCCAATACCAATGCATGAATTTTTATATTGTGTGGCAAGCACAATGATACTCTATGCCCAGGGAAGTCGAGAAAATTTCCAACGTGAAAGATTCCCTCGACCGGACCGGGAATCGAACCCGCCGCCTCCGGCTTGATAATACCGTGCCTTTACTGACTAGGCTATGAGGCCCCTATGAAGCAACACTTATCAGTCCCATTATGAAATTCCATCGTCCAGAAGTAAAGTTACAGAGAGCAGCTCCACACCAAATGACGCAGCGGAAAACTCGATCTCCTCGGATTTGCATAACACTTTGCATAATTGTGTGTTATGAGCAGTCATTTACTTTTGAGCATTTGATTGACCGCCCGTGGATACAATTTCGTTATTGCCAGATCAGCTGTAATTACATAGGGAACCAATAGACATTGCTTGGGACTAGCAATCATCATCAAATTGGGGATCTAAAACTAGACAATACCAGCACCGGCCACGTCCGAGAAGGATTTTATTTGAATTTCCGATCAACACGTCTTAAACAGATGATCTCCTATTCAGTAAGCAAAAGTGGTAGCCATCAAGCTAGCTGAGATCCTTAATTATTTTTTTGAGACTTTATTTGGTAAAGATTGAATTAAATTTAAGCAACTAACTGGAAAGAATCTCATCCGAATGATAACCCGCCCTCCATGTTTCATTAGCTTAAAATCAAGTTTACCGCTTAAAAATATGTGTACATATTAAAAAAAAAAGATGCACAAAATTAATCAATAAACTCAACCTGAACGAAGGCTGAAAAAAAGTTAATCTAAAGATAGGAGCCCGCTATACAGACTTTAGCAAGGCGTTTGACTGCATTGACATACCAAAAAAAAAAATTGAATTGAGTCAGGAATCTTGAAATAGCTTGAATCATATTTAACTAGGCCGATAACAAATAATTAAATTAAACGGAAAGAAATCTAGCCCAATTCAAGTCACTTCAAGCGTTCCCCAAGGCTCTCATTTGGGACATCTTCTTTTTATTCTGTATGTAAATGACGTTTTCTTCATCCTAAAAAAAAATAATCTATGCCGACGGAAATAAGAAATGATGAAGACATCAATATATTCTATAGAGAAATACACATATTCTACACATGGTGTAAAAAAGCCTATTAGAACTGAAAGTAAAATAAATGCAACTTAATACCATTTAGCAGGAAAAGAACAACATCAAACATTTCAATTGCACTACGAAATCAAAGTGTAGAAAAATGGGAAATAGTTAGGGATTTAGGAATTATTTAGACTCCATACTAACTTTCATAGACCATTGCAACACAATTATTCACAGGGCATATAACATGCTAGGCTTTATCAAGCGCTTTTTTAAAACTTTCAGGACCCATACACAATTAAAACACAATATATTGCCTATGTGAGGTCAATTCTGGAATATTGTAGCATTGTATCGAAGACTAAAAATCAAGAAGACTGGCAACTCTTCCATTTTCTCATACGAACGCTATGAGACAGGTACAATCGTGTCATCTGCCGCTCATAGGTAAATGCTTCGAACGAATTTGATAGCAAAGATTTCATCCTCAGAAGAAAGGTTTGTGTATTTGGTCATTTTTCTATGCGTTGCTTCCACCTTCACTCAAGCGCAGCGCTATTGTATCTGTTGCTTGGATTCTGGCAAAGTTGCCAGTCTTCTTGATATGATGTCTTTGATTGTATGGTCTCCTTTTTCAATCCCGCACGAATAAAATATAGAATCAGTACAAAAACAATTTCTATTAAACGCCCTTCGTAAATTAGGTTGGATATATAGGATCCTCTTCTACCGCTTCTACCATGAACGCTACATGCTTAAAAACATACAGACATTAAGAGAGCGTCGTGAATATGCAATGGTTTCATTTTTAAACGATATCGTTTCGCAACGCATTGACTCAATAGAACTTTTATCAAAATTAAATTTCTATAGACCTACTCGGCAACTCCGAAATCGAAATTTATTTGCCATAAACCATCATCGCACAGCAATGCAAAATATGGGTCATTATATCGCATGATGGCCTCCTACAATCAATACTGCTGTAGCGTTGCCGGCGGTCATCAAAAGCGTAAAAAAATAGATTATAAACTTCTAGCTTCAGTACCAGTTTTGACATCACATGTTCCTTTATTGGCCGTAGGCATGTTTCAGTTTTTGGCCGCAGCGAAGCATTCTCTAATTCTACATGAAATCTCGCAGGTTTTGAAACAAATTCATCTAAATTCATGAATGTGGGCGTCTCTAGTGTGGACCTATGATGGGAATGAGAGATGTCATTTCCATTTTATTCCACTATTTTATTCTTGGCACATGCGCGAGTCACAGAAAAGAATATATATGATTTAACATATATCAATATTCCCTTATTGGAAACCCTTCTTTTCCAACAGCAGCAGCTGTAACATTATTGGTCATCAATTTTTCACATACAGAAATACAAAACCTTACAGACCTTATGTTTTACATAGAAGAACCCGATAAGAATTTGGTAATGACTTCACTGCGAACAATCTGTGTGTGGGAGCTACAATTCGTGCGTATTCGTAGAACGACCCCGGCAATAATCAAATTTATATTGATACCAACGACCATGAACTCAGTTTGAAACAATTTTGTAACTTTTCCCAGTTAGGTTGGGAACTGGGAAATTCCAGATTCATTGAATGGAAGAAGGGATATGTTATTCTATAAGTTAATTTATTCGATGAACAATGATTAATGATTCTGTATTTAATAGCTAATAATTTATTGATAAAACTTAGCTTAGCATGGATAAAGTAATTTAATTGTTATTTGTAACGAGTATGGTATATGTGTTTAATATAATAGCTTGGTTTTTTTTACTCGGTATACTCGGTATACTGGTATCGTAAAATTGCTCTTGGACGCTATTTCCTTGGATATATTAAATAGATTTCACATTAGTTTTGAATAAATAATTATTGAATTTAAAGTATTACCACTCTCGACTTCTTCAACAAAATCATTGTTGAGCAAGTTTTGACTTTCAGTGACCACGGTTTCTGTTGGTCCATGCTGAGCTTGTGGCAGACTTATATTGTCAGCTAATACGCATTCAAAAATTATTGATCCTTCTTCAATCAAGTTTGAATGTAAGGATCCACCAGAGTCTATAGGATAAAAATCAAGTGAAAATTTAAGTAAACAATGTTTTATAATAAATTAATAATTTTCAAATTTAAATGTTATTACCGTCATTGTGAGTAGTTTCACATATCTCATTCTCAATCGCCGTTATTTCGGTATGAGAAACACAATAGTAATCCTGCGACTGTCCTGTTATTTCGTATCTTCGTGAACGATCTACCAATCCGAAGCTTTCTTCTAGCATGAAGTTGCTGGTTGCATTAATATACGATTGTACGAACTTGAGAAAAAAGAATCGAATGATACGTTCCTCTCGAGTAAGATTAGATACATCGCCTTGTATCTTTTGCATTGTCTGACAACCAATTATGTCAACTACTTGAATGATGTCATCTACAGGAACGGGGAAATGCTTGGACGATGATGGTGATGTTGATTGCGGAGGAATAGCTTGTAGAACTCTTGGCAGATCCATATTGTCTAGCGTTGGTGGATTTGGCTCTGTTGCATCCATAAGGCCGTGGCAATCGAGACAGGTAGTATCTATATCGACATCATGAGCAGCTGTATCGATAGTCTCTGCTACTTCCACTACAGCTGGAACATTTACCTTTTGAGCTAAGCATTTCGAGTAATCTACTTTGTCCGGATTGAAAGGATGCAACCCACAACCGCGGAAGCCGTTAAGAATGCTCTGTGGCTTGATTCCATCTTCTACAGCCTTAGCCAACGCTTTGCCAAAATGTGGCAACGTGAATACTTCACCATAGTGTGCCAACCGCCATTCCTCCACAACCTGCCTCCATTTATCTTTAAGTGACTTAAAAACGGCAACATCGCACGGTTGCGTAATGTGGGTAGTATTTGGATACAATGCAATTAATATAATACCCAACGATTGGCATAAATCCGCCACTTCCAGGGCCTTATGGGAAATGTGACCGTCCACAAAAAATATCACTGGGAACTGTACATTTTCTTTGACAAGAAAAGGATGAAAGTCTTTTCTTATGTACTCGGCAAAGTTATGAGCAGTCATCCAACCACGTTCGCTTACCCCAATAAGCCTGTCAGGAGGAAATCCTTCAGCGACCTCTTTGCGTACTCGCTGTCCAGGTAAAATTATCTGCGGATTCACAACTGCACCTGCCGCGCTAAAGGAGAACATTACAGTAACATTTTGTTTTCCTGCAGCCTGCTCCACTTCGTAAACGTTTCTAGATCCTTTTCGAGCGATCACTTCTCTCATTTTTGGGTGGAGGTAAAACGACGTCTCATCACCGTTCCATACCCTAGAAGCATCTAGCAGTATCTCTGAGACATCGTTCTTCTCTATACAATCCTTTGTCATGCTAAACCATCCTCGGATGTCACCTTCACTTACACGGGCACTGGCAGTTGTTATAGATTCCGGTGTGCGCAAAGAAAACCCAGGATTTCTGCGCATGAACGATTTGAACCATTTTCGCCCTAAGACCATAATTTGATGTCACTTTGTAACTCATTACCCAGGATCACCTATTGCTTACCTGGTTGACCATCCTTGAAAGGTCTTGCGCAATGAATTCGTTCACTTTGAATTTTAAAGTTGCTTGTGAGACCGGAAACCCCCTTTCCTGCATGTTAGTTAACCACTGAATGATTTTCTTCTCTTCTGATTCTGTCAGTACCGATCGTGGTCCCCGGGTGATTTGATTCTTCCACTTGCCGCTCATCCTATACCGGATTGTTGATACCGGAACACCATACTTTTTACATGTTGTGTGGCGGGACATTCCATCTTTTATTCGTTGGATGCAAAGCTGTATTGACTCTTCTACACACCTTTCACTCCTGGGTTTATCAGCCGTCTTTCCCATTTCACTAAAAAAAATCATATTCGTACACTGGTCAAGTTATGAAATAATTTTTCTCCTTGCCTTGAAATACGCTCCAATCCAAATTGAAGTAGGAATTCCGAACCGAAGAACTATTAGCAAAAACCAACAATAAACGCTGTCAAAGGCTCGCTATCACACTAGTGCCAATAAGCGCACACTATGATCTGATGGTCCAGTTTTTGGCCGTAGTTAAAAAGTATAAAATAAAGCGAAATATTGACTTCTTTTGCTTTCAAGTTTGAAACTTGAATAGTTTACTCAACAATTACATGATAAATCAAATTATTTGCTCCATATTTCCATTGTTACACACTAAAACTGACTTTTAGCCATATGGTTAACAAATTGTCTCATATGAGGAGTCATTACTTCAAACAAGTCCCATCGCTCCAATTTGAATTGTAAAACACTGCAACTTTTGCCTACAGCTCAAGTATATATTGCTCTTTGAAATTATAATCATTCAGAGATCTATATTTGTGTAGCATCGTATAATTTTAATGATTTATCCACTAAGGCCAATTACTGGACCAAGGGCCAAAACTGGCTCACTTGCCCTAGATCCGTCATCGAAATTCAAAATGCCGTCTGATTTGTCGAGTATTGCAGTGTTTTCCAAAATTGTTTGTATTGTATCATTTGATTTCAAGAAAGACTTGATTTGAAATTCAATAAGCATCATTATCATATAACTTTTGGTGCTTTCAATTTCTACATTCAATATCTATTTTTCTGGACACAGGATCTTCGTTTTCATCTATGGTGATTATATACGGCAATTCTAGACCTTCATTTTTCATCAAGTTATTGAAAAGTTTACAGTCAGAACCAATGGACTAAAACATATTCTTCAAAAAATGTAACTTTCGTAAAAAATTGCGATTCTGCATTAGGTGCAATCATTTGAAGATCTTGCAACTGATTGGCTATCTCAGTAAACATTAAGTTTATTCCTCCTTGAATATCATAAACATCTTTTCTGGTGACATTCGGTTTCACATGTAAACTTAGGGAGAATGCTGTTGCTAATTTGTCTGATGATCCTCCGACTGCTGTTGACTGCTGCGTTGTTTTTCTGTCGTTTTATTTGGTGATCCTTATTCTCGATCTCGATTCGATCGATATCCAGAGATAATGGACTACATTTGATTGATCGGCGCGTTCTGGGCACATGTGACCAATAATGTGTTTTTGAACGGATACAATTTAGAAAAAAATGACTGCATGAGGATACGGTGCATCTGTAGTGATAGTTCACTGGTACCCTATGATGATTTTTTAAATGTTCGAGATATACGACAGCGGTCTCGGTGGTGACGTTGCAGTGTTCGAACATACAGTTAATCATGGTTCACTATTGTGGAATCTTCAGTTTGAATCAGGAAATTGTGTAGGCGTTTAATACTTGCGTAGGACTCACGATGCTCAATGTTGTAGATAGAGCAGCTGATGAAGTGCCAAATAAGTTTTGATATCTTCGAGTAGGGTAAACCAAACAAATGTGTAGTTTTAATAAGTACGTCGATTGCTCTTGCAGATGATGTTAACTCGAAGCAAAAGTCCGGGTAGTACACATAAAAACGTCCGGTAAAGGCTTCCAGTCCTGTTCCCATGGCAACTAGTTTTGGGGCAATCTGTAGCTTCCGGTCAACATACGATGTGTAAATCACCTGAACTTTCAGAACGACTTAATCGCAAGATTCATCAAACAAAATCGTATCCTCTTGAGCCACACAAATGGTTAGCTTGAACTTTAAGCTGGCAACGTTAGGTGGAAGCACCGTAGTCAAGCCAAGTAGAAGTACGCACAATTTGGTGTCTTCAAAGAAAAAAAATATGGAAATTAATAGAATTGTACGCATTCATTTTTTTTTAGGTACCTTGGTTTACGTTACTACGTCAAATATTTCAATAGTTTTACAGCTGAAGGATCTGTGGCTTTCTTAGCGATGAATAAAGTTATTGCAGCCGTTGCCAATTCAAGCTTCCGCAATCCATCCAAGGAACCTATGCTCTACAACTTACAGTCAATATCCACCTTTTGAGAAAAAAATGTCAATTAGTACAAACAATTAAAACAATGTTAACACAAAATCAAAATAATGAACAACAAAGTTAGCATAGAAAAATCATTACTCACTAGTTGATATCCATGACAAATTTTGTAGTGCGTGTATCTGGAAAACAGCATATGCAGTGAATCCGTGCTTTGCAGATATTTTCTTCTGATCGGGAAACTGGATGTCTACTTTTCAAGTACAAAAGTCCAAGGTTCCTGCTTCGATAGAAGCCGGATCAGAAGATGTACCGATTTCCGCTGCCACTTTGTTGTTCCTTTTCTTTTACATCAGTTTTACGCTTTTTTTTGCTTAAGGTTGGAAATTTTGTTAGCGATTTTGCCTCCATGGTTAAGGCCGCTTCGACAGATGAAATAGTTTTCCTATGGGAAAATACATAATTAAGTTCTTTAATTTTGAAAAATGTATTGTTTTTATACATCGAAAGAGCTTCGTTTTCTGAGCACAGCGATATTTTTTCGAACCCACATACATTCATCTTGATTTTTAAATCAAGATTTAAAGCAAAATAATAACTTCACTGTTTGACACTAAACTAACAAACTGACAGCTCGCTCCCATACAAAGTGACACCGAGGGGCGCTAATAAGGTGATTTTTGCTAATGTAATCGTACTTATTTAAAATAGTTCCAATGTACCAAAATTGATGAAATTTTGGGTTTGGGTTCCATTTTTAATGCAGATTACGACTATGCATTTACCTCAATACCCTTAAAGAACCCAATTAGGACGACATTTTTTTTTTTATTATTACTACCTTTCGCTCGAACTTAAAGAGACTTGTTACAGCCAGCGAATAGCTTTCCAAATCCTCGGTGCGTAGTTTATTTTTGTGTTTCAAATGGAATCGAACGATGGTTCCGGCAAGCTGGAGCTGATTACTCTCGGATAATTCACAAATTTTTGCCTTCTCAATAATATCCTTTCCTTCTTCGCTACTATCCAGAAGAGACAGGAGGAAGTTTGGTGTAAGCGTGATGATCTTGTTGTCCGTAGTTCCACTCGTATTTATTTCCTCCTTGGAATGCTCTTCACGCTCCTGAGGTTCAGTGTTGTCACTACCAATATCTCCAATATTGGATCATCATCATTCCGTGTGTTACTCGTTCCAATTATGTCCCCACAGACTTCATGGCCAGACTTCATTTTTTTTTTCCTTTGGTTTGTTTTTTTCCGTCGATCTTGTTTTCCGTGCTGAGCACCAATGCTACCGACGTGCCAGGAAGGCAGCTCCCACACCTGGACCCTACCTATCGACCCATCAACTCATGAACCGGGGACCAACGGCTTTACTTCCCATCCGAAGGAAGGCGTGATCAGAGATGTTATACCTCAGAACATCCTGGCGGCGCCGACTGGTATTGAACCCAGGCCTGCTGGGGTGAGAGGTAATCACGCTTACCACTACACCACCGGCGCCGTTACCCGGCCAGACTTCATCGCCAGGTTTAAAATCCGTCCCATTTTCTGCCAGGGATTGTTTTCTGGATTGGCCGTTGGTTCTAGATCACAATCGTTTTTTGATGATGGCTGAGCGCTTGCTATCTTTCAAGCAGGTGACTCCAGAACACTCGCCAGCAATATTTGTTACAGCTTCTTTCTAGACGAACAAATCGGGCGCTAGAGTTTGAAGAATAGTCGACTTCTGTAAAAAAAAATCCGGAAGAACGGAACGATGGTCAGATTACAGACGATTGTATTAGTAAACAACACACCGCTTATGTGCGTTTCCTCCAGGCACCAATGTACTCGAAAATGGTTTCACAATTCCATGCAACGTTGCTCTGCCTCAAACTGGATTCGAAATCAACAATCGAATACGTTATTAATTCGTAGCTGAATTCCACACCCTGAAATAATAGATTTACTTTTATATCAGCCTATATACATATGGTTTCAACAAACATACGCTGCAAAACTTCCAGTGATTCCTCCGAAAAACCTAAATCTACCAGATCGGTATCAACCCGCTGAAAATGGTTTGAAGTATAATTGATAGTTCAAATCCTGTAATCTCTGCTGATTATACCAAATTGCCAAAAATTCTTCTGGCAGTGTTTCCGGTTAAACCAATTTCCGACTTAAAATCATCCTGGATCGTTCTCTGCATCGCTAAAAAATTTTTACTATCAGGGTCCGATACCCGCCACTGCTTTATACCCCGTTCACATTACAGCGTATATCACTTGATATACACTGTCTTGCAATGAGCACTCATACATCTAGTTTTCATTGGAAATCCTATGTATGAGTGCTCATTGCAAGACAGCCTATATTACGTGATATAGGCTGTAATGTGAACGGGGTATTAAAGAAAACTCATAAGAAATGTAAAGGACACATTCCAGAAATCCAGAAATCTTATCCACGCGTGCAATATCGACAGGCCAAATTCCAAATTGGACGAATCAAGCTTTGCCCCCAACACTTTCTCAAAATCATTAAAGTCTTTGGAAGTTAGCTTACACATCTTCTGGGTTGATTTGGTCTCCGTAATAGAATTACATATTTTACCATCAACCATTGTGAAAAGCATGATGTAGTTAACCTTTATTTCAATAGTGTTGACGGAGAACGTCAGGGGATTTAGAGGTTGAATCTGAGAATCGATGTGTAGTTCGTTTCTGCATTAATAAGTTCTGTGGTCTCTTTCGGGTAACAATAACGGATGGAAGAGGGTGTATCATTTTACCAGAAGATAATTTGAGGATAATTTTCTGATACTAGTCGTAATGGTACCAATGATGATATGAAGACGTTAGTATCTGGTCCATCGTCATTTTCGCTGAACTTTTGCTTACATTCTGCTTGTCCCGACCCATCACATCCCCATTTACAGATCAAAAGTAGCATAGTGACATCATTATTCACTCCACTTTCCAACACCTTCTGCAGCACATTTATTATACAAAGTGCTATGTGCTCGAGTTAGCGTTAGTGTACTACTTTGTAGATTGGAAACTAGCGACACTCACGTCTCTTCTGAAATTCTCAGTTAGACTACTCTCAGGAATAATGCCGGGGAGTAAACATTGGTTCCGATTTTAATGCTCTTCGCACGGAAATTTTGAACTTCGTGAAATTTAAGTTTCCACTGCAAATTGGCCGTCGGGGTGAATGCCGTGTATTGGCTGAAACCTTGGACGGATTCAAATATCTTCTCAAGTATCTTACTGAGAAGCAACATAAATTCTTTACTTACGACACCAAAACTAAACGTGTGTTCAAGATTGTCATGAAAGGACTGCCCAGTGGTGTAAAGTCTAGTAAACTAAACAGCCTTAAGGCCTTAGAAAAACCTAGCCTTATTATCCATGTCCGAGTGAAGTGGGAACACTTCAAGAAGACTGGAGGAAATTTCCAAAACCTCACCCAGTGCCGTAAGTGCCAGGGATGAAGTCACGGAACAAAAAATGCTACATGCCAGCCAAATTCATGTGGGGTCAATTGTGGTGATTCCTCTCACGCAAAGGACGACTAGGACAGTGAAGGAAGATCCTCAAATCGTGGTAAAAACCACAAATCTAATTTTTGAGAATGTAAGACTCGCAAAGCGATCCTACAATCTCGTTCTAATCAACACGTAGGAAACGGTCCACGTTTCCGAACAGGTACAATTTCCTTGCTGTTAACAATGGTCAGCGAGAAACAAATTCTACATTCGTACCCGTAGGTACCAATATCACCCCTGCTTCAAATTCTTCATCTATACCTGTTCCCCTCGCTGCTAACAATGTTCAGCGAGTAAATGGTGCTACCTATGCTGCTATTGCAGCGGGTAGAAATAAAAATACTAGCCAACGTAATACTAACGGAAATCTGGAAAATTTTGACTTACGAAGCATTACTGCTCCTAAAATGGAATTTTTACAGAAATCATTAATTGATATGATTAATGATATGCTTAAAACTAACTCCATGTTTGAAGCTATTCAAACTTGAGTAAAATTTGCGAACAATATTGTCATGACTTTGAAATTCAGTAATGGATTTTAAAGCATTAATATTTTAAATTTGAATGCTCGATCTCTTAAAGATAACGAAGACGAGCTATTAAATTTTTTGAGAGTTCATGACGTACATATTGCCGTTATAACTGAAATGTTCCTCAAACCTGACCATAAGGTTAAAGGGACGCAAATTATTTCATTTATAGAAATGATCATCTTGCTGGACTCTGTGGTGGCGTTGGGAGGAAGAGGTTCTAGGGAAGATAATATTAGCCTCCCACTCCGAGTTCAGATTGACGATGACGAAATCAAGGTGGTCGACGAGTTCGTGTATTTGGGCTCACTGGTGACCGCCGAAAATTACATCTGCAGAGACATTCAAAGGCTCATCATGTCAGGGAATCGTGCCTACTTTGGACTCCGGAGGACGCTTCCGTCGAATACAATTCGCCGCCGCATGAAATTGACTATATGCAAGGCGCAGATGCTCCTCTACGGCCACGAGACATGGACTATGCTCGAGAAGGAGTAACGTGCTCTTGGTGTTTTCGAATGGCAGGTGTTGTGGATCATCTACGGTGGAGTGCAGGTGGAGGAGGTAAATGAACCATGAATTTCACCAGCTGCTGGGAGAACCATCCATCGTTCGCACTGCGAACATTGGGCGACTAAGGTGGGTTGGGCACGTCGTAAGAATGCCGGACGACGACCCAGTGAAAATGGTTCTCGAAAGCGACCAAGAAGAAGAGGCACGCAGTGGGCAAGGTGTATCGACAAAGTAGAAGGCGACCCTCCATTCGCTCAGTCGTTAAAGGCACAGCTACAAAGCAAGACCATGCTGGAGGCGGCTGGGTTCATTTCCCGGTCTAGTCTAGGAATTTTTCGGGTTGTAAAATTTCTCGACATCCCTGGGCATAGAGTAAGATTGTACTTGCCATACAATTATACTAATTCAAAAATAGTACCGAGCGGCGCTATCGAAGTTCCCGAAAAAATATCTCGTCTGGCAGGCCATATGCATGTGTGGTCTAAAAAGCGGTATTTTCATTACTACGAGAACCATCAATCAAGAGATCTACGTCCAGGAGTGCCTGGAAAAGCGGCTACTACCATTACTAAAGCAACATAATAGACCTGTGCTGATCTGGCCGGACTTGGCGAGCTGCCACTATGGGAAAAGGCAATCGAGTGGTACGATGCGAACAACGTGGTTGTGGTGCCCAAATACCACAACCCTCCCAACAGCCCAGAACTCCGCTTTATCGAACGGTATTGGGCCTTGGTCAAACGGAATCTCAAAAAAACTAATAAATCCATGGAAAACGGGCAGCAGTTTAAATCTAACTGGCGTTCGACGGCGAATAAGGTCTATGAGACCACTGTGCAAAATTTAATGGAAGGGATTAAGCGGAAGGCACGGCAGTTCGGATTTGGCAAACCAAAAGAATAAACGAATATGTTTTCCTTTAAATATATGAATTGAACTACCAGTATCATTAACGAGTACCAAATCGAGAATCCATGAATTGGAATTCACAACGCCATTTACCTGTGTCAGGCTATGGAAGCAGAATGCATCGTACAACATACTACTACCTGTCGTCAGTCGGTGAGGGTGATTATAGTCACCGAGCTGGAAAGCGACATCATAAGGCTTCAAGCACGATAAAACGGAATAGATAGATGTAATATGCTGCTGGATGAGAAACAGATCATCTTTACGATCTGGTGGCAGATAAAGCACTCCAAAGCTGACGGCACACATGGGAAGCATGATTTTAACCCAAAGCTGCTCAAGAGCATTACTAATCGGAGCCGGATCAATACAACAGCACAAACTAGATGATACGGCTATCAGCACTCCGCCGCCCCGAGTTTTTCGACTATTCAATGGGCTTCGATCTGTTTTGAATACCGTGTATGATCCGTTAAATAATTGAGTACATAGGATGCAATCGTCGAGCCAAGTTTCAGTTAATACGATAACATCATACTCTGAATCATCCACAGCTAGAAAGAAGGAGTTGATTTTCGTCCGCAGTCTTTGTACATTTTGGTAATAAATGCGCAAGTTCGAAGCAGTTCCAGTAGCATTTAATCCGTCACATGGCAAAGATGCATTTTGAATGACTGTGGGTGTTGAGCTGAAAGCCACAGTTCAGTTTCGAATGCCTTTGGATATGGTTTTGTTTTAAGTTTGTGCTCTGTTTTGTGCGTGCGTTCGCATTCATAGTTTTCGGTTGCATTTTCCGGATTAGCGCTGGCACTCTGCCTCCCGGACGATTATACGTGTGTGATTGGTGGTTTTCTCGCTTTCCGAGAAGTTTTAGAATCGAGAAAGAAAACATGATTCATCATGTTTGCAAGCAACAGAAGATTTGACGCTATCTGCGTTGTTTGAATTTTTCTCCCGGACCAGAAATTTGTGGCATCGCGAGTGATAATTTTAATTTTAGTTTATTTACGCTATTAACTATTTTTGAAAAAAAAATTAAGTGTGTTCGATCGAAAGTGTACCAAAAGTGCTCCTAAACTTGTTTCGCAGTTGGATGTGGTGAAATTCATGCATTCCCGGTTTATTGTGGAAATTCCGTATGACAAAATTGCCCACCGATTCCTTTTTTTGCCGTTCGACGACGCCGGGTGTGCTTTCGCGAGAGTGACGTTTATTGGATCCGTTTCTTTGCACGGATGCTTTTTTGTAACTAGCGTAAGTGTGCCTGCGATTACCTCCCGGGAGGCCGGTTCACCGTGTTCGGATGTCACGCTTTCATCGTGTAGTTCTATCGAGAGTCTCGTCACCGTTTGCGAGTTTGAACACGGTTCGGTTGGCAAATTAGCCGGGCAAAGTGCTGATAATGTGTCAGTCGCGAGTTTTGGTAGTGATTCGGTGGTCGATGTTACCGTGAATCAGTGAGTTTACGGCTTACAAAAGTTATCGTCTGCTGGTCAGTGTAATGCCGTGGATACACTTGTATGGCAAACTTTAAACATGAGCATTATTTATATAATAAATTATGAACACATCCCTGGTTTGGTTCTGATTTCGGCGTTGGTCGCGAGTTGATTGGGCCGATGAGGAGCTGCCGTCGCGAGTGATTGGTGATGGAAAGTGGATGCAGTCCTTTTTTTCTCTGCTGAGATCCTTCTAGATTGTATTTCGTGGTTGATGGGGTTTGCTCTGCTGTGTGAAAACCGAAAGGTGAGAGTGCTGTTTTTAACACCGGTTGAAGAAGTAGCGGCAGCATATCTATTGGAGCTCTTCGAAATCATCACGATGTCATGGATTCCTGTGCAACATATCGGGTGAGATCTTTCCTTTATTTTTCTCGTAATCCCATTTTATTGTTAGTCATGTTAGTTATACATCACACTTATTCTTTACATTTACATCCTTACATTATTAGTAATTAGAGATAAAAATATATATTTTCTTAATGTAACCTTGAAATTTCAGTGTCACATCCACTTGATATTGTGAGCTGAGGAAACATAGAGCTGCATCTTATTATATGTAAAATAATTATTATTTTCATTGCAGAATATCAACTATTTTATCTATATAAATTTATATTCATTATTTCATATTTAATGTTTTGATATATTTCATTTCTCGATTACATATATTTTCATTATATAAATAAATACTGGGTTAGGAGGAAGCATCAGGGTATCATTTGACCTGGGACTGGACGATGGAGTGGTATGACAACCGGAGTCTAGGAGGGAATAAACACTATCATTTTCTTTATCCTATCGATTCGACTGTGGTGGTGTGAATTCTACTTCAACAGTTTCAGTGAGATTGACGCGCCCTTTTTTTACAAACCATCCTGTAGGAAGCTTAATAAGTATTGCGAAATGTGTTATTCGATTTGTTGGATCGTATCGTTGGAAGGAGATTCTTAAATTCCCGTGAATTTCGTGTAAGTGTCTGCTTACGGGTCCGCACTTCCATTTTTGGCCCTTCATACAGCGATATTGTGAATTCAGATCGGTAGCTCAAATTGATCTTGCTATTAAGTGGAGCTGCATACAAGACAAGATCTTTGAAGGGATGGTGGCTATCTTACATACATACATACATATAAACATACTGCTTTTTCAAGGCACTAAGTTATTCATATAGGGGAAATGGATGTAATGTTTGCCTTAATGCTCCTAATTTGGGCCCATTCATAAATTCAGCAATCGACAAAATTTAATTGATAAATAGCAGATTTTTAGCGATGGGCCCAATCTTAGATCCATAGGCTAACATTAGAGCCATTTCCCCTATATGATTTGTATAGTATTCTCTTGAAATTGATTCAAAAGATTCGCTTAATTGAACACCAAATACCGCCAAATACGCTCATGCTCAAACCCTGGCTCAATCGCTTCAGCACATGTTTCTTTCTGATTGCTTTGGTACATTTGTCCAATCTTTTCGATTTCTATCGACTGAATTCGCTGAGATATAGTTATACATATACCTTGGCCAGGGGTAAAAAAGTTTAGATTGTGATTGCCCGATCTCCGTATGGACATTCAACGGAGAAGCGTCCTTCGATGAAACGAAACATTCGGCGAACAGTCTGAGTCTCTTTTATTACAATAACATGAATATAACATTTTTACTATCACGAAACCTCATGCTTATGCACGCCCATACACCTAAATTCAACATGGTCGGATGTTTAGCATGTAGGTCTCTCTTAGCTCAGTAGCAAAAGGTGCAGCTATATAGCAAAACCATGCTGGAGGTGGCTGGGTTCAATTCCCGGTCGGTCTAGTCCTGGCAAAAACCAACTACAACCACAACCACAACAACTTGTAGAACAACTGTCTTTAACAGAAAAATAAAAAGGTTGTGTCTGTGTTAGCACATAACAGTTGTAGAACTGCATGCAAAATAACTTTCTAAAAGTTGACCCCTTTTTGTGTTGCCTCAGTGGTATAACTGGTATAGTTGGCCATCGATCTGTCAAAACAAAATTGTCGTGATATCGACACTGTGCATTCATAAGGACCAATGTCGAAAACGTAAACAATAGCTTCTTTCGTATATTTCTTGTAGTTCAAAGTCATTCCATGTAAGCCACCAATTCCATCGGATAGGGGAAGTCTCCCTCTACACACGTGTAGGTGACTTGAGTGGTTTTTAATTCTCGGGAAATTCGCAGAAAAAGTTTACGTTTGCAACATTAGCTCTTATGAAAGGTTGCTCAGTAAGCATTAACGTTGACGACGACCCTGCTACACAGCAAAAAAAAATGTAATATCGATCAACGTAATTCAAGCTGATGTATGAAATAATGATGTAATAGCAAAAAGCAGAGACAATATTACATCAATGGATGTAATTTTGTTCGCAAAATCGATGTACATCGTACAATGTGATATTACACAACCGATGGATTGACCTGGTTGCAGCAGTTTCGATGTAATATTCAACAACTTTTTTTTGCTGTGTACTCTTTGCTCCTTGGTAAAAGCCCATAAGCATCTGAAAATATATGCATGAAATCTAGCGGACTTTGTCTTATCTATTCACTTCATCATAGAACCAGCGAGCCACCATCTATTCACACAATGCTTAATAGTATGTTATGCGATTTTCATAGGAGTGAAAAGGTAAGGAAATGTTCACAAAATTTCACGGACAGACTGACGATTGCGGATGAGATTTTACCATAAGAGTAAAGAGATATAGAGTGAAGGCGAATTGTAAATTGTCAGGGTAATGCGCGATTTCAATCATACAAGGTCTGGCCCAACTGACTTATTGGTATTACACAGTTGAATGTGGAAGGTGGTGTGCGTATTTCACCTAAGAGTACATCTTTTTACACGAAGCAGCTGTTGCCTGTGATGTCACGTCTGCTGTTCGCAGTATGAAATGTTGTGCTGACGCAACGTCGTCATTAGCTTGCGCAGCAATGTTTATAACATTTCTGCTTCTAACACCAGCAAGCTGCCTGCTGTTACAGCCCTTGTATGATTGACATCGGATAATGCAGCCTTTCTTCTTTCGACCAGCTCTACAGGGGGCTTATCAAAGGTTTTTTTTAAAACTAGCATTTTCAAGCCGGTCAGAAGCCAATCAAGAGCGTTATTAACCAGTAATATTGCATATTTACAGATGCAATATTTCTTAGTCTCTTTGACCTGATTGAATTCCATTCGATTCATTGCGTAAATTGCGATAATTGAATTTAATTGAATGCAAACAATTCGAAGATTTTATGTTTGCGTTGAATAGGTGTAATTAAATATTTTATATGAATAATATTGTTCACTGTGCTATTAGTAAGTCAACTTATGAGTGTCATGAAATATTCTGTTGACATATATAAAAAGTTGAAATTTTTCTAAGAAATCTAGAAACAAAACTAGGGTATGTGTACCAGTTTTAGGCCCTAGTGGTCGTCGAATTGACCTTATCTTAAATTTCACATTTCATCATTTTTTCTAAATTTGTTTCGATACAAGGTAAGAAATCTACGCAAATAAAGTCATTAAAATTTATTTCAAATATGGCCTTAGGGCCAAAAATTGGACCACTAGTGCCAGTACTGGTACACTTATCATATGTAAAATAGATTCAAACGATTACTGTAAATAGTGCTTATTGTTGCTAGAAAATATAGCCGTTCCTTTTTTCAATCTTTATTTGAGAGATTTTTAGCTGAGGCTAGTTCATCTCTAATAGCCGTTCGTGTTAACTTTGATATAGCTAGCTGGGAGCCCAAGGCACCTTAGCCATAGTGATCGAAAAAAGTTTGCTAGGAACGCCCTTCATTTGTCTTTTCGATCAATCTTTCCATGTTTTTAGTGCAAAACAATTGGAGTTGATGTTTTGCTTAAAACATTCTCAATTGGCCGCAGCCTCGGCCGCAGCCTCGGCCGCAGCTGAGAAGCATATGGATGATTGAATCATTGGGTATTACAGGTATCGATAAGCACTCGATTTTGCACTTGCGAAATTATTGCGAATAGAACGATGGTCAGCTCAAAACACTGCATAATTTCCGCATAAACCGGGACATTTGTTGCAAAATGATGTTGCTTCTCTTTGGACTTCAAAATGTATGCAGTTAACTCCTAATTTTTGGGGTCGTATTTTTCCTATCAATCAATTCATTTTTTTTCAAATGATGATGGAATTGGCTCCAAACATTTAAAAAAAAGTTAACAAATAAAAAATGATACATACATTTTTCTTCTAAGTATACAAAAAGATTTAAGGTTAGAAGAAGTATTGGCGAAGAGTTTCCCCACTTTATTGCCATAACTACAGAAAAACAATACGTATGGTTTACAATGACATTTCAGGATTAATCGTTGGGTGGCAGGGCGGCGAAAAAATTATACTATTTTGATTGCAAACGTTAATATATTTTTTTTGCTGTGTGACGTGAGGTGAGGAGCTAGCTATATAGTTATAAATAAGAACGTAAATAGTTAAGGAAAAACCAAGACATAAGTTCAAAGGTTCTAAGAAGACAGAGAATTATAAACGACGCTATAATTATATTAATTGAATTGACTACCCCCTTGATCCATTTTCTCATTTTACAGCTGGTATAAACAATTTGACAGATCGATGTCTTTCTATACCACTTGAAATCACTGAAATGGGGTCGATTTTTGATGATCGAGGTCCACATATGTTATGTGGTGTTAGTAAAACGGCCTTAATGTTAGGATGTGAATATGCTTGATAACTTTTAGAACCAAATTATAAAGAATGGTCATCAATAAAAAATGCGTAAAATTCAAGTAACTTAACAAATAAATCAAGTAACAAGGGTACCGGTGCAAAACAAGGTTGATGCATAAAAATGCATAATTTTGGTCTTTTAGACTATTGCAACCAATTTACTGAGTATTTTGTACACAGCGTACACATTTATTTTTAACATGCCTTTCAAAATGAGCAAACTTGTATATTTGGCACATGGCTTATTTGACCCCACATTCTTCTAAAATTGTTTCAAATAGTTAATCAAAGCTCAATTACTGGCAGAGTTGTGACCTATCACAATCACCATCATCAAACAGCTGATGGTAGTAACGCTTTGTACATTCCTATCAATGTGCTCGTCGAAGCTCTCTCCATGACCATCCATCAAGTTGACGAAAGAAGTAAAAAGCAACTTGTGAATGTCGTTTTCTGTTATGATCCATCACCGATATGGTCATTCCTGACAATCACGACACTCATCTGTGCTCGTTTTGAAACAGTTGCTGCTTAGCTTGCTTATGTGAGTGTGTTAGTGAGTGAGCCCAACAGCTTCCGTTTAATGATGCCTGCTTTGTTTGTAACTCACACACTCGCGCCTGCCGAGACGAACTTGGAATGCGTAGGCATTGTTTTCATTTTTTCTTTCGTTTCTCATGATCGTACTGCAGAAGTCTTCACTGTTTTCGTTGTGCTTTTCATTATCAGCAGCGAGTGTAACGTTTTGCTTGTGAGCAGCGACCATTACTGATGATTGTTGTTTGCCATGGCTCTAACTCTCACTGCGTGACAAAACGATCTGTCAGCGATAGTCGGTTGATGCGAAGACGAGTGTCACGTGAGTGTCATGATATTTTGCATCACTGATTACTGGCTTCTAAATGGTATAAGGACTGTTCATTAAAGAAAGTGGACACCTGTTTATCAATGGTTTAGGGTTAAAAATATTAATTCTGCACAAATGGTTTTCCGAAAAGTTGCCGTGTATGATGATATTCATTTATATAAAGTAAACTTACGAATTTGTTCAAAATTAATATATTCCTTTGAGAAACAGGTGTCACAGGTGTTTATTAATGAACAGTCCTTACTTGGAAATTTCCAAACAAAATATATTGTCTTTTTAAGCCAATGACCAGTTTAAATACTTTCGATTGATTGGGGATTTTGGGGTACATCAGGCACTAAACATGTATTTACTTGTCCGTACACACTATGAAAACAAGCACATTTGATGCTTAGATTCCTCTTTACTTCGAGAAAACCTAAATCTCGTGTTAGCAGTTCAGCGGCAGAAACTGTTCAGTCGTCAGAAATCTTTCAAATAAAGTGAATTGTTTTGATATGAGATAACGGGGTGAAAATACGCTCAAAACATGGACTTGAATCAGTTTTGTTTTTAAGACTATTGTAACCCACTTTCTGAGTGTTTTGTGCATCTCATATTTTATTTTTTTAAATTGAGTTTACATTCGGAAAACTTTTATATTTTATTAAAAAATCTGGCTTATATCACTCCATGCTCCCCCATAAATGTTAGCAATAGTTTTTCAAAGGCACAAGCTGACTACTAGAAGACATCTTGGCTACATCTGATAAAAGGTACTGACTATTTGAATCAGGGAAAACAAATTACAGAAAATATGGGACTTGGGAGCAAAATAGGCTCCAAACATGCACATATATATATAAAATATGCAGAGTAAAATTCTTGCCCTTTTTCCCAAAGGAAGTCATATGTTACAATGTGTGGTTTCAGCGGCAGACAATTTCGTTTTGAACACCCTTCCAAAAAAATCGTTCTAGCTACGAATGAACTGAAAACTCATCAATGTTCTTAAAGAGTTGTAAACTTTGAATGAGGGATCCTGTGTATGGAATAACCCAAGGAACCGTAAGCATTAGCCTTAAATCTACTTTATTTCAGCATTACTAGTGCTAATGCGCTCTTTATTCAGCACTGCTACACAGAAAAAATGTGAATTTTAACTATTACATAAAATATTTCCTCGTTTAATTTTGAGCTACAGTTGGCATAGACAAGGAAATCTTTTAGAAGCTTGCATACAATATTGCTAATTTAAGCGATATTGCGCTTATATTTACACGAAATATCGTATAAATCTAGTATAAATTTTATGTGCGTTATATCTCGCAGAAATTTACATGAATTTTTCAAACGGTGTAATGCTAAATGAGCATTAGCAATGTTTTTTAGTATTCGGAGAGGAAAACCACATGAAAAAATACTATAAATAATGCTGTAATGCTAAATGAGCATTAGCAATGTTTGTTAGAATTCGGAGAGGAATTCAGAAACACACGAAATGCCATTTTGCCTCACAATCTCCTAGTACAAAACTGCGTTAAGTTTGGAAATGCGTCAAATATGGTGGCCTCCACGGTACCACCTCTGTATTTTTTTGTATATAAGAAAAAAAAAATCCGCAACTTTTGCAAAAATTGTGCTTGCTGCTATTTCATTGAGATACTGTTCATTTCCTGTAGTTATTAGTTTCATATTATTATGTTTTTGCCTATAGATTAATATACTTTATTTCACTTCTTTCATTCCAAATTTCTGATTGGTTATTTTGGTACTGTTGACTGACACCCTTCAAATTTTGGTTTTTACCATGGTACAATTTAAAAATTGCAACAACGAACCATCTCACACAATCGATACGCACAAATCATGGTAACAATACATTAATTATACTTTTTTCTGCATTACATTTCCTTCTATCAATCTGCACCAATATCTGCACAAATCCACTTCCCCTGTCCCCTCTCTGCCACATCAACTTAATAGCAATCAAAAGAACGTAAAGAGTGGAGTGACCGCCCTATCTTCTACTAGTTCTTCTTTCGGAACTGCTGCCGCGTCAACAAAGTTTGATAATCCAACTAACGGCAACATTGACGAGAATCTTAAAGCTCAAGCTCTTGCAGAGGAGGAGGCTGCTATGAATCAATACAAAGTAACAATTATTATTTTTCTCGCACATGACTATCGTTGTAATGTTTGAAACTTTTTAATTTCAGTCGAAAGTCTCTTCACCCACAGCCAGCGGTGGTAACACTGCCATGACAAATCCGTTCCTGTCATCTCCTCCTGCAATGCAAGGCAACATTGTAGATCTGTTCGGTGGAACCGACGTGCAACTTACCAATCCTACTAAAGCTTCTGATGATTTGCTTCAGTTAGGTAATCCATTTGCAGATATGTTCGGTGTTTCACAACCAGCAGCAGGCACTCATTCAGTTACAACGACAGCTAACAATATGTGGATGCGTAACAGTAACGGTAAGTCGTGCTCCAAAGCCTAATAAAGGTTATTCCGTGCATTCATGCAACCAGGTTTATGGGTTGTTATATAAAATGGTTTTAATTTCCTTATACATAATAATTTGCAAATAACTTATTACTTTATTTGCAATTATTTTAAAGTAATTTATTGGCACCAATTTAAATATATATTCTTCTGCAGAGAGTGCACATTTTTTAACACGTACATCTTTTTGCATACTTTTCAATCTCCGGAAGAGCAGACTCTAAAGCCTGACCTCCATTTCTTACGTCTTGATGCACTTGTGCAACAAGCGTATTTATCTTTAGTAGGTATCATAAATTTGTATTTATAATTTATTGTATTGTCTACTATGACTGTCGACAGTTTTATTATTTCTCTTGTTTCCGTAGGACATTCTGTTTAATTTACTGAAAGGTGATCAATCTCTTTTCTTTTTTCTTTTCTTTTCTAATTTCTTTTTTATTTCTTATTTGCGTGTTTCTACGGGTCATTACCCTTGTATTCACTAATAGTATATTTGATTGCCTTAATTCTTCGAATGTAGGACCTATACGTGATAATGCGTCAGCTGCTACATTTTCTTTACCTTTAATATACACAACGTCGTAATCTAATCCTTCTACACGCATTCTAGTTAGTTTAGATGTTGGGTTTTTTGTTTATTCCGAACAGATAGACAAGTTTCCTGTGATCTGTTCGTACTGTAAAACGTCTGCCATACACGTCGAGTGCTCAAAGTAATTGATGGCCCAATGTATGGCCGTTAGTTCCTTTAGTATCACCGGTTTGTTTCGTTCGGCTGGAGTAAATGTTTTACTTGCAAGTCGCAAAAGCTATAGCACATAACATATGGTATAGAAAGACATCGATCTGTAAAATGAGAAAGTGGATCAAGGGGGTAGTCAATTCAATTAAAATAATTATAGCGTCGTTTATAATTATCTGTCTTCTTAGAACTTTTGAACTTATGTCTTGGTTTTTCCTTAACTATTTACGTTCTTATTTATAACTATATAGCTAGCTCCTCACCTCACGTCACACAGCAAAAAAAATATATTAACGTTTGCAATCAAAAAAGTATAAATTTTTCGCCGATTTTGTATGCAATGACCTGCCACCCAACGATTAATCCTGAAATGTCATTGTAAACCATACGTATTGTTTTTCTGTTATGGCAATAAAGTTGGGAAACTCTACGCCAATACTTCTTCTAACCTTAAATCTTTTTGTATACTTAGAAGAAAAACGTATGTATCATTTTTTTTTCGTTAAATTTTTTTCATGTTTGGAGCCAATTGCATCATCCCTTGATTTCATTTTTGATTCGTAGGAGGAAAAGTACGACCCCAAAAATTAGGAGTTAACTGTATACATTTTGAAGTCCAAAGAGAAGCAACATCATTTTGCAACAAATGTCCCGGTTTATGCGGAAATTATGCAGTGTTTTGAGCTGACCATCGTTCTATTCGCAATAATTTCGCAAGTGCAAAATCGAGTGCTTATCGATACCTGTAATACCCAAGGATTCAATCCTCCATATGCTTCTCAGCTGCGGCCGAGGCTGCGGCCAATTGAGAATGTTTTGAGCAAAACATCAACTCCAATTGTTTTGCACTAAAAACATGGAAAGATTGATCGAAAAGACAAATGAAGGGCGTTCCTAGCAAACTTTTTTCGATCACTATGGCTAAGGTGCCTGGGGTTCCCAGCTAGCTATCTCAAAGTTAACACGAACAGCTATTAGAGATGAACTAGCCTTCAGGTAAAAATCTCTCAAATAAAGATTAAAAAAAAGGAACGGCTATATTTTCTAGCAACAATACGCACTATTTGGTTCTGTGACACTACCCCGAATGTCACTACCCCGAACGCCGTTACCCCGAACGGTACACTACCCCGAACGGTACACTACCCCGAACGCCGTTACCCCGAATGACCATTACCCCGAATCCATTTCCAAAAGCTGTAAGCTGTATTTTTGTTTATTATAGTCACTCCTGGAATCTTCCTTCGCATATATAAAAAGAAGAGAAAAACTTCTTAATGGGTCAAGGGGTTTTAGGAGACCTTAATGGATCAAAGGGTTTTCCCTTGTTTGAAAATATAAGAAAAGGAAATAATTAATTCTTTGGATATACGATAAAGAAGGGAATATTTCCTTCTTTGCATATGCATAAAAGAGAACATCATTAATTCGTTAAATATATGATAAAGAAGGGAATATTCCCTTCTTTGAAAATATAACAAAAGGAAATAATTAATTCTTTGGATATACGATAAAGAAGGAAATATTCCCTTCTTTGAATATATAACAATATAAAATGACAAAAAAAAAGTGATAAATTACTAATTTCATCATCTTTTCTGGGGAATGGTACATTCTGGGGAATGGTTTTCTGGGGAATGTTATAGAATCGGTGTAACTGGTATTATTAGCAGTAAAAACAAGCAGATTTTTTCCAAAGGCATTATAATCCTTCACGCAGCGATCTGGGTGTATGAGATTCACATGTTCTGCATTTAAGTTTCCCTCTTTAGTGACACTTTAACAAATGGATTGAAAATATAATAATATTCCTTCATAATCGAATATTCTAAGATGAGAATATTCCCATTTTCCTTCTGAAAGAACTGCTCATATTCAAAAGAAGGAGAAATATCCAATTAAGATTTCTTTTCCCTTAATTTCTTCATGAGCTGTTCTTTCGTATTAAATTGAACCATAGTTCATGAAAAGAAGAAAAAATATCCATTTATTTTCTAAAATTACTTATTATTATTTTTAATCATGTTGTGGTCCAATTAAGTTTGAAAGAATAGCTCATGATCAAAAGAAGGAAAAAATTCCAATTACTGTTTATTAAATTACTTTTTCTCCTTCTACAATTACATTCCAGTGTTTAAAAGTATGAAAACCTCAAAACTCCAAAGAACTGCTCATGTCTAAAAAAAGGAAGAATTTCTCAACGGTGTTCCAAGAAACAAATCAAATAATGATGAATAATAAATGAACTGAAAACAAGCATACTGGTTTTGGATTATTATTCTATATATAAAAATGAAAATGCTTTAAACGGCTCAATACATTAATATAGGGAAAAGAGGGGCATAGTGAGCATCCTGTGCTTTGGGAATGGGTTTCTAGCTACTCGAAGCAAATTAATTGGTAGTTGGGTTAATCTCATATTAAATCTTCCATTTGCATGGTTTGAAATTTAAGGTGGGTTGCAATCTGCTCACTATGCTCAATATATAGTAAGAAAATTACCAAGGTTGAAAAATTCCTTTTTTTTCGTGGATATGGTATTCGGGGAAATGTAGCACAATCCTTATCCTTTTAATCGCATGCTGTTCTTCCGTTTGTCTTAATTTCGGGGTTATGGTCATTCGGGGTAGTAGGGTATTCGGGGTAATGGCCATTCGGGGTAGTAGGACATTCGGGGTAGTAGCTTTCGGGGTAACGGCGTTCGGGGTAGTGACATTCGGGGTAGTGACATTCGGGGTAGTGACATTCGGGGTAGTGTCACAGAATCGCACTATTTACAGTAATCGTTTGAATCTATTTTACATATGATAAGTGTACCAGTACTTAGTGCTGTGACGAAGTCGTATTTATCGATAATATCGATATCGGTCTCTGAAAATATCGATATTATTTCGATATCGGATTTTGAGTATCGATATTGGATCCGATATCTAATATTCAATGGAAAATACATTAAACATATTTCATTCTCTTCCAACTTCATAATGCATTTGGAATATCAAAAATATCGACATTACACAAACAAAAATATTCTGTACACTCTTCGAGCCTACATCGTACAGTATTCGCCGTGTTTTCGAAACCAAACGCTCTCAAGGGACCGAGGTTGTAATATTTGACAGAAGTTTCAGAGCCAACAAATATGGAAATGTACTGTTCTTATTTGTCCTCAGTAAGATAAGTACCGTAAAATAGCACATGTAGTTCGATACCACTCCTTGCGTACCTACATATCAATTTCTGTACGAAGTGAGCTGTCTACTTCGTCTACATTCCCTCGTGATAACTCCATACCAAATTAGCGGTAGAGATCTTTCTCAATGGCTCGTCACGAACAAATTCTTCGTTACCAGATCCTTCCACTGGAGATAGAACCATGTTGATGATTATTAAAATCTGACCGATATCGAATTTCCATTATCGTTGATAACGGATTCTTAAATATCGGTTATCATATCGATAATTTATACCCGATATTTATCGATAATATCTGACTTATCGATATCGTCACAGCACTACCAGTATTGGCACTAGTGGTCCAGTTTTTGGCCCTAGGGCCATATTTGAAATAAATTTTAATGACTTTATTTGCGTAGATTTCTTACCTTGTATCGAAACAAATTTAGAAAAAAAGTTGAAATGTGAAATTTAAGATAAAGTCAATTTGACGACCACTAGGGCCTAAAACTGGTACACATACCCTAGTTTTGTTTCTAGATTTCTTAGAAAAATTTCAACTTTTTATATATGTCTACAGAATATTTCATGACACTCATAAGTTGACTTACTAATAGCACAGTGAACAATATTATTCATATAAAATATTTAATTACACCTATTCAACGCAAACATAAAATCTTCGAATTGTTTGCATTCAATTAAATTCAATTATCGCAATTTACGCAATGAATCGAATGGAATTCAATCAGGTCAAAGAGACTAAGAAATATTGCATCTGTAAATATGCAATATTACTGGTTAATAACCCTCTTGATTGGCTTCTGACCGGCTTGAAAATGCTAGTTTAAAAAAAAAACCTTTGATAAGCCCCCTGTAGAGCTGGTCGAAAGAAGAAAGGCCGCATTATCCGATGTCAATCATACAAGGTCTGTAACAGCAGGCAGCTTGCTGGTGTTAGAAGCAGAAATGTTATAAACATTACTGCGCAAGCTAATGACGACGTTGCGTCAGCACAACATTTCATACTGCGAACAGCAGACGTGACATCACAGGCAACAGCTGTTTCGTGTTAAAAGATATACTCTTAGGTGAAATACGAACACCACCTTCAACCATTCAACTGTGTAATACCAATAAGTCAGTTGGGCCCAATGACATTTATATAAGGTCTGGGCCAACGGCAGCTTGCTGGTGTTAGAAGCAAAAATGTTGTAAACATTGCTGAACATCTGCGAACAGATAGAAATACGTCACTGCCAACATACTGAGAACAGTTAGAAATACGTCACTGCAAACAGCTGTTTCGTGTAAAAAGATAAACATTGCAATAAAATACGAACACCACTAAACATTTACACATTTCACTAACACCAATAAACCCTTTGGCCCAGACCTTATATAAACGTCATTGAGTTGGGCCAGACCTTGTATGATTGACATCGCGCATTACCCTGACAATTTACAATTCGCCTTCACTCTATATCTCTTTACTCTTATGGTAAAATCTCATCCGCAATCGTCAGTCTGTCCGTGAAATTTGGTGGACATTTCCTTACCTTTTCACTCCTATGAAAATCGCATAACATACTATTAAGCTTTGTGTGAAGAGATGGTGGCTCGCTGGTTCTATGATGGAGTGAAGAGATAAGACAAAGTCCGCTAGATTTCATGCACATATTTTCAGATGCTTATGGGATTTTACCAAGGAGCAAAGAGTTGCAGGGTCGTCGTCAACGTCAATGCTTACTTAGCATGCAACCATATATCTGCTTTTCTTTCATAAGAGCTAATTTCGCAAACGTCAACTTTTTCTGCGAATTTCCCGAGTAATACTCGGGACCACTCAAACCACTCAAGTCATCTACACGTAGAGGGAGACTTCCCCTATCCGATGGAATTTGCGGCTTACATGAAATGACTTTGAACTACAAGAAATATACGAAAGAAGCTATTGTTTGCGTTTTCGACATTGGTCCTTATGAATGAACAGTGTCCATATCACGACAATTTTGTTTTGACAGATCGATGGCCAACTATACCAGTTATACCACTGAGGCAACACAAAAAAGGGGTCAACTTTTAGAAAGTTATTTTGCATGCAGTTCTGGCTATAGACTGGTCTCCTGCTTCTGTTACTTGTGACAATACGGCTTTGCATCCAATGTCGGAAGCGTCAGTCGTTAGTATGAATTTCGGGTAAAGTCTGGGTATTGTAGTAGTCTTGGTGACATTAGTTGTTGTCTTATAAAGTCAAATGCATATTGGCATTAGTCTGTCCATTGAAAAGTTGATTTTTTTAGGAGTTTTTTTTAATGGGAATGCAATATTAGAGAAGTTTTTGACGAACTTGCGATAGTAGTTGCAAAAAGCAACGAATCTACGTACGTCATCAGCGTTTTTAGGTATGGGATAATTCTTAATAGCTTCGAATTTTGATTAGGATGTCAAACAAAGATGGATAGGAAATCAAGCAAAGATGGGACTGATTATGGGTAGTATATATGTTGTCTATATAAATAAATGCTCTTTCAGGTTTCAAACCTGCCATTGCTATCGCCATCGTTCTCTGGAAATTTTTTGGGCTAATATTTATTCCAAAAGGTGAATTTTCTGAAATTTTCTTCTAAGGGGATTTGATGAAAACCAGCAAATATTTTACCCTACCTAGTTGATCTAGTATAATCTCGATCCTAGGTAGTGGAAATTTATCAGGCATGATTTTCTTGTTTAGTTGTCGGAAATTAACGACTAAACGCCATTTTTTTTCTCTAAGTTGTCCAATTTTTTCGGTACAAGATGAAACTGAAGGTTAAATAATCCCTTCGTTTAACATCTTCTGAACTTGCCTTTAGATTTCTGCGACTTGGGCATGTATCGTTTTTATAGTTCGGTATATACACTGTAACACTAAATTGTAGGTGGTTAATTTTTCATCATCCAGATTAAAAATATCTACAATTTTTTTTCCTTGATTTATTTTCCGTCGATCTGCTACCGACGCCAAGGAGGCAGCTCGCACACCTGGACCATACCTATCGACCCATCAACTTTACTTGATGATGTGATCAGAGATGTTATGCCTCAGAACATCCCGACGGCGCCAACTGGGATTGATCCCAGGCCTGCTATGGTGAGAGGCAATCACGCTTACCACTTACACCGGTGCCGCTGATCTTCAAAGTTGATTATTAACTTTTCAAGTTCTTTTTTGACATGTGCCGAAATATGTTTAATGTCGATTTTCTTTAAAATTTGTTCACGTCTTTTTGTTTTTTTCCATGGGGCTACCTTTAGATGAAACCACGTGGAAATTATAAGGTGGTTAAAGCTTAGGCTTAAAGTCTGTCTATGTTAATTATACGTGTTTATTCTTTGTGTTAATAAATTTAAAAATTGGTTGATTTGCTGATATGATTGTGTTACCACAGAAAACTCCTGGTTGAATTTAGTGTGATTCATCCACTGCGTCCTAGCAAGATGTACGGTCGGCTTGTCTCGCGCCTCATCGTTCATCCATCATCGTGTGTACAGCTGAGTGCCGAGCGACATCCAAGCAAATCACAACGAAGATCACCCACGCTGCGCGTCGCTTCCCAGCCATCTGTGTAAACGCCTACACTAACGCTCGGTGGTAGTAGTATAGGATTATCAGATAAGTTTTTGTTTTTGTTTGTTTCTTTTCATCCCCCATTAGTTAAATTTTCATTTTGTGTTTCTGTGTTTGTAGTGTTTTCTGTGTATTGTGCCTGTGGATTTTTAATATAATTTCAGTGGGAGAGCATTTTGCGCTCCCACTAGTACGACAAAATGGAGGTTTTGTCAGAAGACGACATGGATGACCGATCATCTCAGAAATTTGATGATGTCATCCCTGGTTCGTCGTCTGAGTCTGTCAATGGGCAGGCTAAGAAAAGCTCCCGATCACGGGCCTATCCGAATGACTCGACAGGTCCATGGGTTGTCTACTTTCAGCCCAAGAACAAACCTTTGAATGTGGTACAAATTTCAAATGATTTGACGAAGCGATTCTCGGCCGTGACCGAAATCACGAAGGTTAGGCACAATAAACTTCGTGTGTCCGTCTCTAACCTGAAGCAAGCTAATGAGATTGCTGTCTTCCAGCTCTTTACGCTCGAGTATAGAGTTTACATCCCAGCTCGTGATGTGGAGATCGAAGGTGTGGTCACCGAAGCGAGTCTGACCCCCGAGATCTTGGAGAAGCAGGCGGTTGACCGTTTCAAGAACCGTTTGCTTCCCGGTGAAGATACTGGATGTCCATAAACTGGGCTCAGTATCTGTCAGCAAGGGTAAAAGAGTTTTATTCCCACAGATTCGTTTCGTGTGCCATCGACCATTTATGAACTCCTTACTTCAGTATCGACGAAAATACAATCACCAGAAACAGTCCGCATCGTGCTCTTTTGCTCTCAAATTTAAACAGCGCTTTTCAGCGCTCAATATTACCTGCAAATGTTTTACCTTGCTCGACTCTTATTCCTCTTCGATCCTTAGACTCTAGCCGAGGTAATCCTGCTTGGATATAGATTTGGAAAATTCCTCTTCGATTCTTCAGATTCTTATAGTAATCTGCTTGGAAGTCGATTTGGAAGACTGCCGCCATGGCGCCTTAACGCAAAAGAAAATGGAGCATTTCCAGCTCAAATCGTTAAAAAAATTTCAATTTTGTCTCGACCCCTTCTGATTTGAATGAAACATTGCTCACGTGTTCGCTGCTACTAATGGTTGCATTTTTCATTTAAATATGATTTTTTCCTCCAGAGTAACTTTTGAAAAAAAGCGTATAAAAAAATGGATTAATTTTTTGAAAAAAATCATAACTTGAAAACAATTGATCTGATGAAAATGGCATATGAGAAAAAGTTTTAGGTAATTAAATTATCTTTGCGGAAAAAAATACACTGAAAGAAAAAACTTCGTAAATTAGTATTTAAAAAACGTAAAACGATGATTATCTCAAAACACCCCCCCTTCGATCTTTATAATTTTTTTTCAAGAAAATTGATGGAATACCCTTAAATTTCGTGAAAAGTGTATGCTGGTAACTTTCTTAAAAAGAAATCTATAATTTTTGAAATTTTTGTTGCATATTTTTTAGTAAAATAATAATTTATTTGGATTCTACGCATAATTTTCGATATCTTTGCAAATAGAAACTTTTTTCCTAAGTCCAGCCGTTCTCAAGTTAATGCGAATTAAAAAAAATTATAATTATAACAATTTTCAACATTTTAGGCCATTTTCAAATGTTCGTCGAGATGTCCAGCAACGAGATTTTTTTTCATGATTGTATATTAAAAAAACAAACAATTCATTCTCAGATATGGTAGCTGTCAGACTTACCCGTTTCTATCTAGAGGCAGCGGAAGAGAAGCACGTTGATGTGGTCAAATGAAAGATATGTTGAGATAAGAAACAGTATATATTTATTATTTTATTTTACAATTCATATTATTTGAATACATTGAATAATTTGGGTGTATCGTTTGAATTAGAGAATATTTTTGCTGCAATTTGGTTGTTTGAAACTGGAATACAGCAATTATATTTTCGAGTTCCAGGAATTGGTTTCACTTTCTTAAAAATTGGATCAAATTCCGTGTCAGCCTTTTTGTATTCTTCCGTAGAAACATAACAAAATGACATTTTTGTTTGAAGATCTTCTTTACGACTATTTGCCCAGTCGTACAGTTGTTTAGGGTTCGTTATAGGGTGATCGTGTTGCTTAGCTAAACTTGCTCTGGTTGCCATTCTCTTAAGGGTACCGCCAATCGCATCACAAGGACCTTTACCGTGTGAAGTTGCAAAAAAATGCCATTCAATTTCTACATTATACTTATCTTTAAATCCACAAAAAATAGCAAAATTTTTTTATGTTTTTGTATTGTGATGCTGCTCCATCTGACATAAAAATACACTTTTTGACTGTTATTTGCGACTTTAAAAATTCTAATAATTTTGAGATAAACAACTGAACTGCTACTGTGTCATGCTTTGAAATGTCCGAAATAACCACAAAACTTAAATGGTTTAGTGTACCATTATCATTAAAATAAACGACAAATGGATGAATTGTACATTGAGAATTATTCCAATGATAGCTTTGAACCTCATCTTGCAGAACAAATGTGTAGTTTTCAGAAAAGTCGCAAATAACAACGACTTCGCCATCTTCTAGTGTTTGTTTTTTTGTTTTTAAGAATTCTGCCTGCTTATTTTTTATAAAATCGTGATATATTAATTTGTCTAACTTTTCCGTAAAGAAAAATGAAAAATCTTCGGAAGGCAAAGTTTTCAACTCAATATTACACCTATCTGTCGTAGTCCACTGTTCAAATGACACTTCTAATATTTGTTTCTCTTCCAATATTTCTAATAATTTTGTTTCGGATAATGACGTATCGTAACAATTCATGCACGTTCGAAGATGGCAAAAGTCTGTTCTAGATTGTAAATCGCAAAGAAGTTGTTCCATATAGATAGTGCGATCACACAATATGCGATCTTTTTTCAGGCTGTTCAACATTAGATTAACATTTTCGTGAATCGTACATACACAAACATTATGAGATACTGATTTACTAAGAAGTTTACAATTTTTTGGCCGCAAGGCTGCAAATGAGCTAAAGCTAATATTGATATCTTTATGGGTTTCCGTAAAATGCAAGTATGTTTCTTTGAGCGACATTGTTAGTAGACGTTTTTGTATTACCTGGCGTACACCACCCGTCACTACAGAGACATAATCTCTTTGGCCCGGCATAACTCTGCTTATATCGTCTTCTTCGTAGAATTTCACAACTGTATCTACTAACTCTGCTCTCAGTCCATGTCCTGCTTTGGAACGAGGGGAACATAATATTCCATCTTCGGCGACCAAATCTTTTACCTGGGAAGAAAGAAAATGAAAATTATTTTTAATTTTTCCTTTATGGTGTTTAAAAAAAATATAAATCTTACCTGTGCTGCAGTATATCTGTTGACACCGAATTCATCGATGATTCTTTGTACAGGCCAAGATTTCGGTAATACGGATAATACTTGTGTCTTTTCTTCTCGAGTGCATTCCGGATCTGCGTATTTTTCCTTTAGTTGGCTCATCATTTCATCGTAATCCTTAGCCTTGGCGTTGAGGATTCCTTGGTCATCATCTTCCGAAAGATCGAATATGTGTCGCTTAACCCCATCCATGATTTCTTTGGTTTTCTGTTGAGGATAACACGCGCTTCTCAGCCTCTTTGTCGTAATCGGTGATACATGGATACCCATGATGCCTTGGTTGAATGTCTCAATATTATGGGACAAACTGATTCTATTAACAACAGAATCTGCTGACGTCGATGAAGCCAGAGACGTAACCGATGGGATGATATTCACAATGGATTCACTCTCGATATCTATGGGTGCTGTTGAGCGTACACCACTGGTAGAAGGTTGTTCCAGATCTTGCTGCATTCCGTCATTCGAAGGCGTTTTGTTTGATGGCTAACTTGAAGATGACTTGATGGCTAACTTGAAGGTAAACTTGAAGACGACATCTACTACAAATTTACAAAGAACTATCCACACAGAAACAACATCTATTGGCAAAAATACTATATTGATGGTTTAAATTAAATACTCCCACCAATAGATTTGTGCAGAAACGAAATTAATTTAATTTTACTATTTTTTCTATGAAAACTACTATGCCGTTTGAGTAAGCATAGTAGTTTTGACAGAATGGTAGTAAATTTGATTATATTTTTAGTCAACTATACTGAAATTATGGTAGATTTAACGGCATTAAGCGTAGTTATATTGAAAATAAGTGTTTTCTGCAAAATAGTATTCCTAACTATGGTCTTTGTTTCAGTGCAGAGGTATTTTACAGCCAAAACATTTTAATTTTTCTATTACTCCATCTGACTAGTTTCTTATATCTGAACAACACTTTTTTGATTTAGGTAGAGGTTTACAACACTTGAAATTGTTATCCATCGTAAAAAACTACTTGCTTTTTAACTTGAAACGCTAAGAGAGATGAACTGAATGGAACAGGTGAAGAACGTCCCAATATATGTATATATATATATATATATATATGCAGCAGAATAATTACAATGTTGACATTATACCTATCTTCATTAGGTACAATTGATTATAGCAAACTTTTTTAAGTGTGAGTGTAAGAAGCCTCCACGGGGTGCCTTTTTATGTAGTTGTGATATCGCGGGATGAGCTCTTAAGGCACAATATGGTATACGTCAGAGAAGTACCTAGAGAATTTATCTCAATTACAGGTTTAATAACATATTTGTTTACCTGTTTATGTTTTGAGCCTTTGTTATGGCATACACAATTCTATCCAGGTATACAACTAATAGAGGACAGAAAAAAGGCACATGAGTGGGTTTGTTGATTATTATGCGTCTAAATAGAAACGGGTAAGTCTGACAGCTACCATATTTGAGAATGAATGGTTTGTTTTTTAATATATATTCATGGAAAAACATCTCGTTGCTGGACATCACGACTAACATTTGAAAATGGCCCAAAATGTAGAAAATTATTATAATTATTTGTTTAAATTGCATTAACTTGAGAACGGCTGGACTTAGGAAAAAAGTTTCTATATGCAAAGTTTTTGAAAATTATGCGTAGAATCCAAATAAATTATTATTTTACTAAAAAATATGCAATTTCACCAACTTGTAAAAATCAACAAAAATTTCAAAAATTATAGATTTTTTTTTAAGAAAGTTACTAGCATACACTCTTCCCATATTAGGGCATTTTTTCAGTTTTCTTGAAAAAAAAATTTATAAAGATCGAAGGGGGGGTGTTTTGAGATAATCATCGTGGATAGTTCCGTTAGAGTAAGGCAGTATGAAAATTGAATAGAAGTTGAATATGAGCGAAGGGCCATTAATGCGACAATTTTTCAAGATAGACGCACATTTTTATAACACACCATCGACTGGAAATGCTCTCGCAACGTGGGGCTTTAGGTAGTGATGAAAACGTTGCTAGAACTATTCCAAAGCCGCAGTCAGTTTATGAGCAAAAAGAGGGACGCACATTTTTGCCTGTGGACTTGGAGACATACTTCAAGTCCCCGCGTACATCGTACGGGTTAGCCAAAAATGTGCGTCTATCTTGAAAAATTGTCGCATTAATGGCCCTTCGCTCATTTTCAACTTCTATTTTCATACTGCCGTACTTCAATTTTCATACTGCCGTACTCTAACGGAACTATCCACCTACCCTCTTCTAAAGATCATTCTCTAGCTAATAAATCATCACACTAAAGCTTCATGTTAGCATTTCCAACCAACTCTGAAAATCGTTAGCTTCGCGTATGAAGTAACATAAAAACACTTTGAATGTAACAACTCAAGGCGGGAGTAGCCGTCAACAATGCTGATGATGGTACAGCACGCAACAACCACCCTAGTGCCTTCTCTCTGAGATGATCACGTTGGTCATGACGAGAGGAGCAACACAATAATTGGGTAAAAAAGAACTGCATTATAACACACCATCGACTGGAAATGCTCTCGCAACGTGGGGCTTTAGGTAGTGATGAAAACGTTGCTAGAACTATTCCAAAGCCGCAGTCAGTTTATGAGCAAAAAGAGGGACGCACATTTTTGCCTGTGGACTTGGAGACATACTTCAAGTCCCCGCGTACATCGTACGGGTTAGGCAAAAATGTGCGTCTATCTTGAAAAATTGTCGCATTAAGCGCCCTTCGCTCATTTTCAACTTCTATTCAATTTTCATACTGCCGTACTCTAACGGAACTATCCACCTACCCTCTTCTAAAGATCATTCTCTAGCTAATAAATCATCACACTAAAGCTTCATGTTAGCATTTCCAACCAACTCTGAAAATCGTTAACTTCGCGTATGAAGTAACATAAAAACACTTTCAATTAAACATGCTCACGGATGATTAGAATGATCCATCATACTGGCATAATTCCACTTAACTTTTACGGCTTAATGGCAAAAAGGAAAAGGTCCCCTCCCCCCCTTCGCACAAAACTTTTGAACTTCGTTAAATTCAAGTTTTCACTTCAAATTGGCCGTCAGGGTGAATGCCGTGTATTGGCTGAAACCTTGGGCGGATTCAAACGTCTTCTCAAGGTTCTTACTGAGAAGCAACACATTTTTTTTACTTACGATACCAAAACTGAACGTGTGTTCAAGGTTGTCTTGAAAGGTTTGTCCAGTGGTGAATCCCTGGATCAGATTGAAGATGAACTGGCAAAATTACTTGAAGTTCCAGTTCCAGTTAAAGTGCCAGCCCACGTAATAAAAATGAAAATGAAATCCCGTCCTGGTGATTCACGCAACGGGACTTCTTATAATTTTTATTTAGTTCATTTCAAGTCTAGTAAATTAAACAACCTTAAGGCCTTAGAAAAAGATAGCCTTTTGTTTCATGTCCGAGTGAAGTGGGAACAATTCAGGAAGACTGTATGAAATTTCCAAAACCTCACCCAGTGCCGTAAGTGCCAAGGATGGGGTCACACAACAAAACATTGCTACATGCCAGCTAAATGCATGAGTTGTGGTGATTCCTCTCACACAAAGGACGACTGTCCTGTGACGGACGATCCTAAGAAATTTAAATGTTCAAGTTGTGGTGAAAACCACAAGTCCAATTTTTGGGAATGTAAGGCTCGCAAAGCGATCCTACAACCTAGTTCTAGGCGACAGGTTAGCAACGCTTCGCGTTCCCGACCATCTACTAATTTCTCTGCTGTTAACAACGGTCAGCGAGGAATAAGTTCTTGCGTACGGTACGAATAGCTCCCCTGCTTCACATTTTTCATTTATACCTGCTGCCAGTGTTGGAAATATCGTCGAAATTTCATTATCGTAAGCGAGATGTTTTCACCATGGAAATTATCGATGAGAATTTCATAAAGCGGTATTTCCCGAGCGAACTTTGTTGTTTGAGATTGAGAGGAACTAATATCACTCCCACTTTCACTCACATACAAGAGAGAGCGTATGTTAAAAGATATTTTTGCTCTAGATTCCTTGCACAACTCTTCGTTCTCGATATGTGATAAAATAGATCGCGAGCTATGACCCGTGAATTTTTTTTTATTGATAACTCATGAGCATCCATTGAAGTTTGAATTGCTGTTATGAGTAACGTTAAACAAGAGTTACAGCAAGTTTTTTTTTATTCTTTATTTAGGAGATTTTTAGCCGTAAAGTGAAACCCTTATAAATGTGTATTAAATGCATCATTAATGTATACTTCCAACAATTATAGTACACGGGTAGCTTCTACATGTATGCAAACTTAATATCATCATGCATTAAGCATAACACCTAATCTAGAAAAAGAAAACATCAGCAGAGTGGCAGAAATTAAGCGAGATAATTTTAATCTACCTCGTCGTAAGCTAGCTCGTTTATCATTTTTTTGCGTAATAGGTTGAGAGAACGAAATCGGAATTCCTTTTCCGAATGCTGAATCCGTTTGCTGAACTGTTTCGCACGTCTCGTTCAGGAACTTTTATTCTCATTTCGTTCGCGATTTTCGCATACCTAACTCTTCAGCGAAATGATTCTCTGAAGAACTACGAAAGAACTTTTTTTGAAAATGAACTTTCCAACACTGCCTGATGCTAACAATGTTCAGCTAGTAAATGGAGCTACGTATGCTGCTATTGCAGCTGGCAAAAATCGAAATAAAAATTCTAGTCAACATAATTATAACGAAAATTTTAATAATGTTGACATTACTGCTCTAAAAATTTAATTTTTGCAGAAATAATTAATAGAAATGATTACTTATTTGCTAAAAAACTAACTTCTTGTTTGATGCTATTCAAACTGGAGTAAAATTTTCGAACAATATCGTCATGACTTTGAAATTAAGTAATGGTTTTTAAACCATTAAATATTTTGAATTGGAATGATCGACACAGATAATGAAGACGACCTATTTAACTTTTTGAGAGTTCATAACGTGCATATCACCGGGGCCTCATAGCCTAGTCAGTAAAAGCACGGTATTACCAAGCCGGAGGCGGCGGGTTCGATTCCCGGTCCGGGTGTGTGGCAAAATATGCAAATTCATGCATTGGTAATTGGCATCGAAAGCTCTCAATTAATAACTGTGGAAGTGCATTTAGAACATAAGTTGAGAGCACGCAATAAGCTAATATGCGCTAAGCAATAAGCTTGAAATGCGAATAAGAAGAAGAAGAATATTACCGTTATAACTGAAACTTTTCTTAAACCGCAAATAAGGACGCAAATTATTTCATTTATCGAAAAGATTGCCTTGATGGAGCCGGTGGTGGCGTTGCCATCATTAAACGTATCAAACATCAAATTATTTCTTCGTTTGAAACCAAAGTGTTTGAAACTTTGGGAGTTTCTGTTGAAACAAAAATTGGACAACTTACTATTTGCCATTCCAATGCGTAGGCCAGCAAAAGAGTTTTCTCAAGGGTGACTTTCAGAAACTTACCCGCCATAGGTCTAAATTCTTCATTATTGGTGATTTTAATTCAAATCACCGCTCATCGAATAATGCTCAAAGCAATTTCAATAGTAATATTCTGTTTGATGATTGTTCTGCAGTTCTGTTCAATATCCAAACAGCCCAACATGCGTTTCTTCAGTAAGAAATCCCTCAACTATTGATTTGGTCTTAACTGATTCATGTCAACTTTGTAGCCAATTGGTTACCCATGCTGACTTTGGTTCTGATCACCTTCCAGTAACTTTTGAAATATCCCAAGAAATAATTTGTAATCCCAACAGCTCTACTTTCAATTACCATAAGCTGATTGGGAGAAATATCGAACATTTAGCGAATATAACTTTGATCCAATATTCCTTTGTAAACCAATGATGAAATTAATTATGCTCTTTAATCTCTAGACTATTATATATATTATATAGTTGAAGAAAGAACTGCCTCAGTACCAAAATGCGAGGTTAAAATCGATTCAATTATAATAGACGACAATCTTCAGCTCTTGATCCGTTCCCCGGAACGAATGGTTTCGATCAGGTTGTTCGGGATTATCTGAATATTTTCTCTCGGGAATTTTTCTTTTGTGATTCCTGGGGGACTGATTTGGGCGAAGTAAGATCCATAACTAAAAAATTTCAGAATATCAAGCTCCAGGTGATGATGGAATTTTATATCCTCATCAAAAAACTCCCAGAGAGTACCTTGGCTTTATTTGTAAAATTATTTAACAGATGTTTTCATTTGGCATATTTTCTAATTTTGAAGCCAAATAAAAATCCAACTGAAGCTTCTAGGTACCGTCCAATAAGTTTGCTTTCATCAATAATTTAACTTTTTGAAAAGGAATTTTTTTTATAGAATGATGCTTCACATCAATACGAACTCAATTGTTGCAGATGAGCAGTTTGGGCATTCAACTACTCATCAACTCTTAAAAGCTACCAATTTAATTAGTTCAAACAAATCTAAAGGCTGCTCAACTGGAGTTGCTCTTCTATTTCTATTTCTATCTTGTTTTCCGTGCTGAGCACCAATGCTACCGACGCCAAGGAAGCAGCTCCCACACCTGGACCCTACCTATCGACCCATCAACTCATGAACCGAGATGTTATGAACATCCCGGCGGTGCCGACTGGGATTGAACCCAGGCCTGCTGGGGTGAGAGGTAATCACACTTACCACTACACCACCGGCGCCGCTTGATTGCTATATTGAATAAGTTAAATTTTCCACTCTATATTATGAAATTAGTTCAAAATGATGTAACTGACAGAACTCTGCAGGTAAATTATTAAAATTCCAAATCTGATCGACTACCTGTTAGAGCTGGAGTTCTTCAGGGTAGCATTCTTGGCCCTATATTGTATAACATTTTCACTTCGGACCTCCCTGATTTGCCTCAGGGCTGTCACAAATCTTTGTTCGCCGATGACACAGGAATTTTCGCTAAAAGAAGAAGTCTTCGTGTTATTTTCAGCAGACTGTAAAAAAGTTGAGATATTTTACCTTCTTATTTACAAAAATGGAAGATTTCTCCCAACGCTTCCAAAACTCAACTTATAATATTTACACATAAGCCTAGAGCTTCCTTTTTGAAACCTAGTAGTAGTCACTATGAACGGAATTCCAATTTCTTGGTCAAGTCAAGTGAAATATCTTGGATTAGTACTCGACTAAAAATTAACTTTTAAAGATCACAGTGTAGGTATTCAAGCCAAATGTAACAAATATATAAAATGTTTGTATTCCGTTATAACCAGGAAATCTTTGCCTGACGAATAAACTTCTAATATTTAAACAAGTTTTTAGACCGGTCATGCTTTACGCTGTGCCAATATGGTCTAGTTGTTGCACTACCAGAAAAAAAGCGCTTCAAAGGATTCAGAACAAAGTTCTGAAGATGATTTTGAAGTTGCCTCCCTGGTACAGTACTACCGAGGTTACATAGAATTTCGAATATCGAAACTTTAGAACAAATATCCAACAATATTATTAACAATTTCAGGCAAAAATCGTTGCAATTTTCAATTGGAACGATTAGTGTCTTTATACTTAGATAAGATTTAGTTTTTAGTTTTAAGATGTCAATTGTTTTACTGACATGCAGGTATTTTTTTTAAAATACTGAATTGCCAAGGCAGGAACAATGTACAAACACTACGTAGATATAGATATCATAACAATTAAGGCTAGTAAGTTACTGTAGTAGCTCAAGCACCTAGGTTAAAATTAAATGTAATTTATTTTGAATTTGGAACCAATAAAGAGTTTTAAAAACCCTAGCCAGAAGACGTCCCTTTGCTACTGCTTGGTTCAGAGTAATTCAGCATGATTCTAGCAATCGCGTTGATAGTTTTCACAACCTTCTCGCAGCAAACATGGAAAAAATTAAGACCACTTCCGATGGAAATGTTTGCATTAAAATATGCGTTAATTTGAATTGTAAAAATCGCAAAATTCGATTTGAGGATTTCGATGGTTGTGCAAAATAAAATTCAATGTTTTGGCATTTATCTGAAAGGTCTTTTAGAGCCAAACTTTCACACAAAAAATCACAAATTTTGGTGGTGTTTTCGAAGAATCATAGGCAAAAGTGTGTTTCTGTTTCGGGAGGACATATTAAACATTTATACCAACTTTGGGGGCGTACATCAAGAAAAAATCAGTTCAGCTCTCCAAGCAGAATATCACGAACACTTGTGTAAATTCATAGGATTTTGATAGTTCTCACAGCAATACAATAGCAATTGTTATACAATACATATGCAGCTGAAGAATACTATTTATATCGATCTCGATATAATATAATCGATATAATCTCGAATTTTATCCAAAAAACATGATTGCGTTTTTAAAAGCTTATATTAGGAGCATCAGACTTTTGGTATGTCATCAGCGAATTTTGTTGTTCGTTTTGTTGGATCGGATTGTTGGAAGGAAATTCTCTTAGTCCCACGGATTTCGCGTAAGTGTCTCTGCTTACGAGCCCGACCAACCCCTTTTGACCCTTCATACAGCAGTATGTTGAATTCAGAATGATGATGAAATTTGATCTTGCTGTTGAGGATCCGCATGCAGGGTAAGACCCAAGCTAGGATGGTGGCTACTTACATACATACATCAGACTTATGATATGCCATCAGGAAGCTGGGGCAACAGTTCGAGTCGTGTCCCAAACCCAAATGTCTAAAACGCAGATATTTACTCTAAACAATAATAAATGGAGCAGAATGTGACAAAGCCTTGAAAAACTTGCGATTTATTGCATTTATTGTGGAAAACAACTATTTTCGAGTGTATTCCCCAGCAAAGTCGGATATCAAAATAATATCAGAATGATATCAAATTATGTGTTTGAAATCATATTGGTCACATATTTTGATATACTTTTTTTTTTTAAATTTTAGGTGAATTCATATTTTGATATTATTTTGATATTTCTAAAAAATATAATTAATAACAAATTTGATTTTTTATGAAAAGAGCACGCACATTTATCACTGAAATCTACATTTTTTTCTTACGAGTCAATCTTGGATGCTTGCTGTTTTATTTATACACATCACAAAGACAATTATAATTTTTATAGTTATATTTTACAACATATATTGATATTATTTAATCTACGTGCGAATTTAATTTACTAATCGATATAAGATAGATATCGATAGAATTGATTAAAATATAGGTTTGTTTTTATTTAGAATAAATGAAAACTTATTAATAACATTTTTTTATTTTGTCAACGGCGGTGGTGTAGTGGTAAGCGTGATAATCTCTCACCCCAGCAGGCCTGGGTTCAATCCCAGTCGGCACCATCGGGATGTTCTGAGGCATAACGGAAGGGAAGTAAAGCCGTTGCCGTTTTATTTTTTGTTTTCCTGCCATAGTTATAATAACATATTGTTCACTTATTTTGTTTATTATTAACGAAATTACTGATTTCAAAACGCATACATAGATTTGTTATCAAGAAAACATGATTTGTTATCATTTTAATATCCTTCACATTTAGATCTCATTTTTGTTATGATTACTGTTAACTCTACCACACGGTAGACAAAATATGTTATCACGAACTCTTGTATCAAAATATCAAATTTAGTTTCCATTTGTTTTAATTCTCTGCTCGGGTTTCGTTATTCGCCAAGTTATAACAATATCTAAGCATAAACATGTGGTTTCTTTATGCCTTTCACACCATCATGGGTTATTCAAAGATAAGTAGTGGCAAAACAGTTTACGAACGTTTGCCCCATTGCTAAAACGGTTTGGGGCAAAAGTTCTTCCGAAAAAATCATACTAGCTACGAATAAACTGAAAACTCATAAATGTTCTGTAGGAGAAAGTTGTAAACCTTGATGGACTTAGTTTTAGTTTCTTCAATCAAGATCGATCTTTTGCCTCACCTTATTGCTGAATGCATCTTAAACTGGATTGCCCAAAAAATGCAAAAAAGTGTGATAAAAGTACACGTTTTTGTCAAATCGGTATAGCATCTGCGGAGCACTTATTACTTGCATCATAAGAAATAAGTGCACCGAAGACACCAAGACGATTAGATAGAAACTCACAATTTTATCACACTGTTTAATAAGTGCAAACGCGTTTATTAGAACAGTTTGGTGTGAAATGCGCAATACTGTACAGAGTATTTACTGCGTGTTAATATGTTTGTTTGCTTTGTTTATTTATAGGATTCAATGGAACCCCTGGTGTTATATCGTCAGTGGTAGCTGCACCATCAAGTAACAGTAACACTTTTGTATCTGATAGCAACTTTTCATCAGTTTTTGGTGCCACCGAATCTGTTGGTAAGAAGTTTGATTCTGTATCATAATTTTCATTAATTTACTCATAGGGTTTCGTGTTATTTCGCATTATGGAACTTATTTCCGTTATAGGTGTTATTAATAATTCTAATTATAAATTAATGCAAATTTGCGCTGTAACGCTGAGTAACTAATTTTATGACGAAGCGAAACGTAGTACGAAGTAGTGGCGTTTCTTATTCATATATTAACAATTTTAACATTTTAGTTTAGTTTTCTTTGTATCAACCAACCACACTAAATGTTTTTTTAATTCTTTCGCTAAATTGGGTGTAATTGCTTTACATTTTATAATATATGTCGGACTCGATTATCAACTCATGCTTCCATCACCGATTTGTTGCAAATGACCATCCAATCAGGCAAAGTGACACCACCATGGATATAAAAGACAATCCCCATCGAATGTTACTGCCATTAATTTGCCATTCGTAATAAACAGTTTTTGTAATTATTAACTGATATTAATATGACACGACATCTCATACATTTTACAGAACTTCTGATTGATTGGAATAACGCTCCCCAAGCCATTGACAGATAATCGGCTGTTCCAATTTTGACATGTCGTCACTCTACTTACAGGCACTCTCGTTATAATGATACAGGTCGGACTCTATTATCGGTAATAGACTTTTGTCACTCCTTTCGCCGATTTCTAGCAAACGATGTTTAAATAACGCAAAGTAACACCATTATCGGACAGAGAAGGCAATCCCTCATTTGTTGGCAATGTTGATTTGTATAATTGAAAATGTTATTTACTCGATCACGTTTATGGGAACTAAGTCATGAATTCAAACGAACTAGCAGTTCATGCTTTCGTGATTTGTTGTTCACATATACCGGAAAAGTTTTTTTTTGTGTACACCACCATTTTGATGATACGGCTTAGCTCACTCACTAATAATCGAGACACTTTTCTCGACGGATCCGAGCACTCTATAAGGATAAAATCAACAACAACTGAAAATGACAGTTTTCAATGTGATGTCACAGGAAGATTTTTTTGCTCTCAATTTTGATATTTTAACCGTTAAAACGACCAAAACGACAACAACCTGAGGATTCATTATAAGCAAAATCACAACATCCTATTTAGATTTCCATTTGATATCAGCCTTTGCTCGGGACACTCTCAGCTCATAAATTCAACGGATCTTCGGTCACCATGAACGCTGCTGCCACCACCTTTATCATCATCATCAGCATAACAAGTAATAAGAGTTGATGCATGTATTATGTCACGCTCGGGGTAGGGGGGGAGGGGGGGGGGGTGTGGTCTAAGATTTTGTGACAAGCAATGCATTAGGTATAAGAAAAACGTTACTAGGGGGGGGGGGGGGTAGTAAATTTCTCCTCGATTTAGCATGACATAATTAATGTATGGGCCCTAAGCACTGATCAGCTAGCCGCATCGGTGCTTGCTGATCTTCCCTCCCATGTTATTTCCAGGGTCCAAACTAGCGGAAAACATATCCACCGCCTCTCAGGCAATCTTCTAAGTTTTCTCCTCAACACTAGTGCCGCTTTCACGTCACTTTTTTCGTTTTGGAGGAGGGCGTTTACTGGTTCACCCTTTCCTTTCCACCCTTGCTTGTCACAAAATCTTAGACCCCCTCTCCTCCATTAGAGCGTGACATAATATATGCATCAACCCAAACGGGAGAGTTGTCAGTCATCTTGATATGTTGTCTTCGGTTATATCTATTTATTTATACATTTAACATTACTAATCTAACTTATCGTCATGCTTGGCTCGTGTAGACTAAAGAGCCTGAATTTATAAAGAGGCGACATCTTATCCATTTGACAGGTCTTCTGCTCGATTGGAATGACTTTTCTTATGACTTTGACAGATAATCGATTGTTCCAATTTTGACATGTCGTCTCTTTATAAATTCAGGCTTTTCAGTGTAGACTTGTTTATTGCTTGTTTATTTTTTACCGCATATATAGTTAAAGATGTGTCTAACAATTTTTTTTTTGTTTATCTTTATGATCCGTTGATTGATACAATACACAAACCAAACGTTACTAAACAATAATTTGGCGATGAAAACATCGAACATTAAAACAAAATTGCACATTTTCACAAAATAACCCGTACGGTTATGGAACACAAACACATTTACACATGCACATGCGAATCCTAAAAAAATAAACGGGCTCATGTAGGATTCGACGCGTTGGGTGACGTACTAAAACCTGGAAATATGGGTCAAGTTCAAGCAGCCGTAAATGTTTCTTCACAACCAACCGCAATTCTAGGTAGCAATGCGACATTGTCAACAGCTCAGCCATTGTCAACAGTTCAGCAACCAGGAAAAGTACTCACAGGAGATCTCGATAGCTCACTGGCATCGCTAGCAGAAAGTTTATCCATAAACAAAGGATCGTCACCGCAGATCAAGTAAGTGACGATGATCGATAATGTCGAGTTTTAAAACCACACACAGCCAGACCATACCTTCTATCTACAAATATCGAGACGGGATGTAGATGTGATATTCAACACTAAAAAGCTCGTGGTCAGTAATTTAGGGGAAACATGTCAGAAGGGTCTAACTCGAAATATAAATAATGACTTGGATCGTCAGTTTCTTACGAATGACTACATACCCACTCAAACTAACTAAATCATCTGACAGAAAAATGTTTGTTCTATGAGCTAGTGTAGTCATTCAAGAGAAATCGACGTTCAACGTCATTGTTTACGTTTCGAGTTATACCCTTCTGACATGTTTCCCCTGAATTTTAGTTGCCACATCATAATTCTGTGCTTTGTTTGAACAATTTTACCTGGTGTCTCACTTTCCGGCAGGTGCTTCCAAAAATTTAATATTTGTAATCGTAAAATTGAACATATTTGTATCCTGATGAATGTGGGCGTCTTAGTCGAGTATTAGTACAAGACACTGAAGAAGTCTGCACATTGTAGACGAAATACGCGTATCTGTCAAGGATAAGCAAATAAAGTAGTGAAATTAAATGGAAAATACTAATCCTTCTCTCTCTCATTAAACATATTTGTAGTTCTTTGGCGAACGTTTCAGCTCAATTGACCATTTTGTATGAAAATCGGTATTGACTGCTATTTTATCGATCACAGCTGTACATAGGCAATACATCTTCTTTGCGTTTGAGAAACGCCTCTGAGAAAGACTAACTTACTCGCACAAACCATTCGAAAATCGATTTTTTTTTATACCAAATGACTTATGAATGCATGAAACGTCGAGATAACGTGTTATCTGTAAAAATACCTGTTTTCTAACTTTCTTGGGCTTTGATTTTTCGGCATAGCTCTTGAAAATTGATAATGGCTTAAGAAAATTGATTTTCGTAACTTAAAACTTTGAATCAACACTACACACTTAGAAAATATCTCCGACTTCGGTAATTATGTTACCGAAATCTCAACCGCTGAGCGGTCGGTAATGTTTTCGGTAAATTTTAGAATTACCGAACTGTCCGTAATTCTGATTGAAAATCAGCTGTCAAAATGATACGAAAAGATCGGTAAAGTTTACTGAACTAATTGTAAAACTAAATTACCGAACATATTGTTAATTTCAAAAGCCCGTGGGAATAAAATTGGGTTCTCAATAAAATAAAACAAAACACGTAATTATGAGTTTGAATTAATGTATTTAATTTTGTTTTGTATTGGATGCGTTTTCGTTATTTGGGATACATTTTTTTTTGTAAATTCATTCATTCAGAAACAGGTGAAAATGTAGAAAATCGTTGGATAAATGATTAAAGAGAATGCAAAAATTTAGCTCCCGTGGTGCTCAGAGTAGCAGTATGCAAAACAGCCCCGCGAAGAAAAAGAAAAAACTGCCTGTCAGTTGGAGCTGGTTGGACATTGAGCACAGTAAATGTCTCAAGAAGTATGTTGAACGCAAGTTTCAATTCTGCCAGAACCGGAATGGACCATTCGCTTCAGCGAATAACGCAATCTTCGCTGTTTTTCAACGGCTCTCCTCTTACGTACAAAACAGGAATCATCGATGCAGTTTGCGGAGGGTCATCGTCCATCTGAATTAATTATATTAAGATTTATTTTAATTTTTGTTTAGATTTTCAATTTGTTTACCTGTATTCACTCTATGATGCCCGATAGCGGGTTATTCTTCATGTTATTCTTACTTGTAGTATCTTGCTTTCGCTTTGATCCTCTTGACGGATTTTTCGACCGAATTATCGACAACGCTCGAACGAAATCTGTAAATAAATTGATTGTTTCAAGCTATTGAATATTTTCTAACGTTGTTAATTAATTTCCGAGATAATTTCTTACCATTTTGTATTTCTTTGAACTGATCCGAATGGTGCTCCAAAACTGCGAGTTCGATTGGTTCCCAATATTCACAGAAAGATGTTGATTCAGGTTTGATTTTGGCGTAATCCAGGCTTATCTGTAAGCTGAAATGGTTAAAGTTTTACATCACTGTTGTAATTGTGATTGCCTATTGACTGGTGCTTATTATATTATTAAGATGCCTTAAAGATTTAAGATGAAAGAAAAAAGGGACCAATCATCGTTGATCGGTTCTCTTCATCGATTTCTCTTTTGCGAATAACGTGACTGCAAATTTGGATGAACATTTCAATAGGCCCTATCTGCATTGATCGAATCTTTTCATCGACTTTCTCTTTTGATAACAACAGCAAACAGATTTCGTGCTATATTTGCCGCATATTTTGATAAAAGGAGGCTCTTATCTAGTGTCCAACACATAAATCACAATAGGGAATGTTTTTGCAGCTTTTTTCTTTTCTTTGTTTTGGTGATTTTTAACAGATTGGCTAGTTCATCACCTTTGTTTTTACAGCTGGAACGATGAAGAAAATCGATCAACTCAGATAGGACCTTACGAAATGTACATCTATAAATGCATTTTTTGTGTTGTTGCTCCGAGAAAGTCGATTTAGATAATCGATCAACATAGATAGGGCCTTTTTAAATGTTACGAAGCATTTCTAGATAAACATTTCAAAAAGTCCTATCTACGTTGATCGGTTCTCTTCATCGACTTTCTCTTTTGATTCTCTTTTGCAGCTGATTTATTAACGAAAGAGAAAAGTCAATGCAGAGAATCGATCAATGCAGATAAGACCTTCTGAAATGTTCATCTAGATTAGGCAGCATCTCAAGAAGCAAGCGATGCAGTAAGCAACGTAACTCTGGGAAACGGTATGAGAAGGAAACGTCAACAGAAACAGTGACATCCAAACTAGCTGTGCCTTTAAGAGATGACTATATTCTTACCAGTTCTCCATTGTAAGCAGTTAATACCGGAAAGTCTTTCAAATAGTTGCTGAATGTGTTTTCGCCGTCTTCAGAACGAGAAGCTTCACGATCGTTGAATGTCGCTTTCCATAACTCCACCACACGGAACTTGTTTGCTCGATTTGGGACAATAAATTTCAACTCCTGAATCTGATGAAAAAAAACGTAAGAAAAATAAATTTCCAACTAACCCGAAATAAACAGATTTTCAGGTCTACCAGCAATTTGATATCTTGAAGGCAAGGCTCTTCGACTGCAGAAGCATTCTCTTCCTGATGATTAACCTTTGGTTGCTCAATCCGACGCCGTTTGATAACTCGTTCGTCTGATTTCCTCGCCAAATATTCCATGCGATAGTGAATTCGACCAGCATGTCGATTTATTCCGCGAGCATGTGCATGGAACCAAAGTGCCTAAAATAAATGTATGCATGAAAATGTTGATATGCAGCCAAAACCAGTGCAGTGTTCACCTGCGGAACGTCACAATTAGAGGCCGCCAGGATAGGATAGGTTTTGACGAGTGAGGCAGCGATTTGATTTTTATGGAAGTTTGTCGGTCGGCTATAAAAAAAATAAAATAAAGTGAATTCATCTTTGTTGGATAAAAAGTACAGAGAACAATGCAAACTCACCATCCGTATAGTGATTTTAAACATTCGCAGAGTATATTCGATATGAGCTTGTAAACCTTTTCGTTGATGCATGTCTCTTCTCGCAATAGTTCTTGAATAGCAGCTCCATTTGGAGTTCTTTCAAAAATCCGGTCGATGTTTATGATCTGTTCAAAGATTACGTTTGTATCATCATCATTCCAAGGTCAAATAAGAGCTTACCTGTTCGAGGTTAATGCCGTGATAAGGATCGTTTGGATCAATAATCGCTTCAACTTGATAAACTTCCTCGGTGGAAACCGTGGAAACATCTTCAATAATATCGTGAGTAAGGTTAGTCTCATTACACTTGTGCTGCGTTTGAATTTTTTCAATTATTTTGATCATTTTCGTTGTCATGCTCATTCTGGCAAAATCGCGCTCGTTCAATGCCAGAAATATCTCCAAATCGTCGATTTCTTCTTTTTCTGGAAAAGATAATTAATTAGACGATTAGACCTACAATATTGTTGCCGTAATAAGGAATGAAAAGGCTCAACAATCTACCTAGTAATCTTGGTTATAAAACCGTCTCGAAATGTATTTCTTGGAGTCTTGTGTTGTTGACCAAAATGAGTACGTCGTGTGTATGAAGCAGTTTTCTATACATACAAGTTCATCATTACTTGTGACATCGACTTCATAAGCTTGAAAGAACTCGTTGTACCATGTTGTAGAGCAGTGTCGTAATAGAACATAAACTTGTTTCTCAACAACCACAAGTTCACGAATTATGGCATAAGAAGGAAATAATGGGTTTGAATGTTTTTTTAACCCAACAATTAGGTTCGCTCGAAGCTGGATGCCATTAATGATCACTGCTTTCGGTAGTAAAACTATTTCAATAGCTTCTTCCAGATAAAGGTAACTGAGACATTCTTCACGTTTTACAAGTTTTGCCGAAATATAGTTCAACTTATCACAAAAAGGATTATCTAAAATGTTAATTATCATTCGGAAACATTGCCTTTTCCCAAGACTTGAACAAATATTTCTAAAATTTTTGCAAGTAGCTGCTTGAGTTTTTCCGATTTTATTGGTCTGTTCGAATTGGAGGCAATTATACTGCTTCATCGATCCGCTCTTTCGTATACATGTAGTATAATGTCGCAAATGGTGTAGCTTATTAATACGTTTGTCAAATTTTGAATAAAATATTTGTTCGAAAAATTTGACATGTTCTTCGAGCTGACATAATAAATTATCTGATACAACGGGGGACATTATTATTCTCACAATATTGATCAAATGGCCTATTAGCTGCATGTATTCACATTCCTCTGGGACTTCCTGGCAAATCAGAAAGGGTAGTGCGCGAAGAAACAGAAGTGTCTGCGCTGAGGTTTGTCTTAACTTGTGCTTCGTAGGGTGCGAGATCATTTCATTGGTGAAGTTTGGAGATGGTTTGTTGCATCGATCGTTGAAGCCATACATAAACGTATTGATCCGATTGTTGATGAATTTTGCAGTAATGTTTGAATTTTTCTCTTCGTGATAATGATATAAAACCAGTTGGATCGTCAGAGGAATTACTCCTTCCGCTAAATCATGCATTCCATCCAGAGCAAAGTTATCAGTAATGTGGAAATATTGTAAATCGTTAAAAACAGATCCTGAACATTTTAACCCACATTCTTTAGGAGTTATTGATCCATTCTGTACCAAAGAAAGATGTTGGTCATACCAGTCTTTATCTTTGAGGGCATGCTCTGAAAATGGATCTTCATGAAATTTTTTTCTGGTTATTTGGCATATTCTGCAAAATAAATTAGCACTTGGGCTAAGTAAGCCGAAGACGTCGTGAACTGCCAACGTATCACCGCAAAATATGGTCATAACTGCTCTCAGCATAAATTTTTCGGTTCCATAATAAACTTCGATTCCTTCTTCTAGTACCTTTAAATCGGAAATCAATGGTTCGAGGATTCTGGCATATCCGTTTTTCTTCACATCGATGCTCGTGCAATGCACTAGTGGGAATACCGTCCTTGTGGAGCTATTCCACTTTTCTGGAAAATTCTGGATTTTGAAGCTAAAATTCGAAACTTTATTAATCCCCGCTCTTGAGCTCAAAGCGTTGCCAAGTTCAACGTCATCTTGATAGATACTTAAACGAAAAATCAGCTTTAAAGTATCTATCAGGCTGATATATGATGCAGTTTCGTTTACCAGGATTTTTTTAGGCAAATAATTGATGTGGCAAACTTCTTCTCGACGGTTCAACAAAATATCCCTTGAAACCGGAGCTGATACTGATAATTCATCCAGAAACTTTTTCTGTTTTTGAAAAGTGTTAACCTGATCAAACAGTTGATTTAGTTGAAACAAGTTACGCAAGGAAACAGTTTGTTCTGAATTGAGAAACAAATTTTGGGAGTTCAAAAACTTCAGAGTAGTTGCCTCTAAGTACTCCGTTACATTCTTTACAACTGCTTCACACGTTTTTGTAAATTCGGATATTTGAGACTGTGGGAGTCCAACATCGTACGTTATTTTGCAAATGCTGATGTTAATTATCCTTTTAATTTCATTGAGCGAGATGTTGGGATCCAAATCTTCATTGTTTGCATCTGTCGTATATTCGGGTGGCAAGATTGAATGATTCATATTGTTTTGAATTTGAGGTTCTTGGCTCTGAGACTTTTGGCGAGTGCAAGCTGGATGTTTTTCTAAAATATGCCGTTTAAGCGCATACAAGCTTCCGTAACGGGAGCCGCAATGATTAAAAGTGCAATCAAAATACACTTGAGTTCATTTTTCCGGATATGTTCAGTGATGTGACGCTGCAAACCGGAAACGTAATTTGGAACTTCAGCCCCGCACAGAAAACATTTAATTGCAATCTTAAAGGAAGAACTTTTAGACAAATGCAAGTGTATTACTTACGGAAAATGTGTACCAGACGTTCATCCAGCTGATGCAGATCATTAAATACCGCTTCCATGGTTTTTTCACTGTTTTTTTCCTTTTATTTAAAAAAGAACTTCTCGAAGCAGCAGTTGACGTGAAATATGAGAATAAAAATGGCTGACAAGGTAAAACTGAGTTACGGATAGTTCGGTAAAACGTTGTCCTAATTTACAATATTTCGGTTAAAAAATTACAGTGTACGGCAATTAAAAAGTTTTACAATATTTTCGGTGAATTTTAGACAAATTTCGGTAAAGCAAAAGATTACCACAACATTATGCCTATTTTTTAAGGTTTTTCGGTAAAATTTGATAAAACTACCGAAAGAATTGTTATTTTTGCTGTTAGCGAATAGTTTCAGTAAAAAAAATTACCGAAGTCGGAGATATTTTCTAAGTGTGTAGATCTCGACGTTTCATGCATGTTTAAGTCATTTGGCATTAAGAAATTTTTTTGACTTCTGAATTTTTTCTAAGTTCCAGAAATTATTATTTATTATGTATGTATATGTAAACTTGCGACGAGTTGTACTATTTTGCGACATCAATCTTTTTGCAGATGATACTGTGTTATTCATTGCTACTAAGGATTTAGAAGTTGCCGTCTCACACTTGAATGAAGATTTGCGTTCTATAAGTAACTAGATGTTTGAAGTGTGAGAAGTTGAAATTGAATACAAGTAAATCTAAATTCATGGCAATTTCGCAGAATCGAGTAAATGATAGCGTCTCTGTTGTACCGTGCCGATTCAAATTTCGGACACTTAAACTCGAATTTCGGACACTTTTAAAAGTTGATTATCTCGGTCGAATATGATCCACATGTCTTGTAAATTTTAAATTTTTTTGACTAGTGCCCTCCACGATCATCTAACATTATTACTTTGTTTCTAACTGGATGTAATATTTAATTAAAAATGAAAGTGTCCGAAATTTGAATCGTCCGAAATTTGAATCGGAACGGTAATTGATTATGAGACTATTGAGATTACAGCGCTTGCAGGATAAAATAATGCGTTTGATTTTGAGATGTAATAGATTAACTTCATCAGCGGCGCCGGTGCTGTAGTGGTAAGTGTGATTACCTCTCACCCCAGCAGGCCTGGGTTCAATCCCAGTCGGCGCCGCCGGGATGTACTGGAGGCATAACATCTCTGATCACGAAGGGATTTCTCCTTGATTTGTTTTCCGTCGATCTTGTTTTCCATACTGAGTACCAATGCTACCGACGCCTGGGAGGCAGATCCCACACCTGGAGCCTACCTATCCACCTATCAACTTATCAACCGGGGACCAACGGCTTTACTTCCCTTCTGAAGGAAGGCATGATCAGAGATGTTATGCCTCAGAAAATCCCGGCGGTGCCAACTGGGATTGAACCCAGGCCGCTTACCACTACACCACCGGTGCCGCTCACAGAATTCATTGTATTTTAAAGAAATAAATGTTTACAATGCGATGATTAGACACATTAAACTTGTAAACAACACTAGAAGAATTTAAGAGACAATGCATTTCACACGTTAAAGCTGTCTTTCAAACAGTTATCTAGAGAGATTTTTTTTATCGATTGCAAAATTATTAATCCTGACGTAGTTATCTCTAACGGATTATTTTGTATGGATAGTTGTCCGAACGACTTTTTAATAATTTTTACAGCACTGCAAAAACTATTTTGTTTGCCACGACGGTGATGATGGAATTTTGATGTTTGATTCAATAGTAGTAGTTAAAAAAAATACAAAGATTATAGAAGACTGCATTTAACACATGACAAAAAAAATGCAACTTTGAAGCTTATTTCGAAGATGCCTTGAGTTAGTAGTAAGTTCTCTAGCTGAATGTTGGGGGTTCGTGAGCATTCATGACATTGCTGAAAGTTATGATAGCATCATAATATAACTTAATTGCTAGTGTAATAGGATGCCTTATTTTTTGTTCATGCACTCTTGATCGCTTGTAATGTGGACAAAAAGGCGAGGATTACGCCTTAGCTTTTTCACATTTATATCGCTGTGCAGCAACTAAGCCACCGATACATTTGTATGACATACTATAAGCATGCGCATTATTTGTATAATAATTATGAGCAATATACAAAAACTATACAAGTGTGACCATGAGTTTATCATACAAATAATGCTCATGATCATAGTGTGTCCGTAGTATCCGCGGCATAGCTGTAACCAATTCGTTTTCGTTTGCTAATCTGTTTAAAGTGTTATATTTACTTATCTTAAAGATAAGCCGTCCAGCTCAAACCTTTCTAGGGGTAAGAGGTGGGACCATCATCATCAAGTTGAATTTTGACAAAAAAAAAATACGAGTGCACACTAGATCTCCACGTTTATGCATTTTCAAGATCCTTGGCATTAAGAAATAAATTTCGATTTCAGAAATTTCATGTATCTCTTGTCGATAGGTCGGAATATTTTTCAAATGAAAAAAATCAAACTTTGACCGCTTTGCGGCAGCCCTAAATCATGTCTGATTCAGCCCAAATTGTTAATACCCGTTAAGAAAAAAGTACCCAAAAGTAAGTTCTATTCACTCATCTTAGCACAATACTGCAGGTACCCAAAAGTAGGCAAAGCCGGGTCAAAGTAGTTTTCACCCAAAGTAGTATCCGCCACCCAGTTACCATTATCCAGAGGGACTCGGTATGTCTCTGCAATGATATCAACGTCGCACTCTGTTTGCGTTGTCGACTGCCACAACAGTTGCTGTGCTGTGTTGCAATGAGTGAGATTTATTTGCGTTATCTCCATTATTGCTGGCCCACCAACGCCTTCTTGAACTCTGGGCACCTGAAACTTCCCGTCACATGGCCGTTTCCGTCCTTCTTTTTGCAGAGCATGCACCTTGGTTGCTTTGTACAGTCTTTTGCAACGTGTCCCTACATTGCCTGCACAGATCAGATCTGTCAGGATCTTTGCAGTTTCTCGCCTGGTGACCGAAGCCCATGCATTTGTAGCATCTCTACATTTTCTTAGACACCCCAGGGATAGCTTTAAACGGGCACACTGACCACTCAACCTTGATTCGGCCTGTCTTCAGCAGCTCGTTAGCTGGGTCCGAAGAAAGTCGTATCGACGCCGTCTGCGTGCCACTATACGCCTTCCTCAACCGAATTTCCATTGGTACGTCTCCCAGGTTGCATTGCACCTTCAGCGCACTTTTCAACTCGTCTTCTGTTGTGATCTCGTCCACATCCCTGCACTCTACCACTGACTCCTGGGATAAGGCTCTTACGTTCGCCGTCCCGCCAAGAGATTTTTCGACGAGCTCCTTAAAAGCTGCGCTCTTAACCGTAGGATCTCTTTTCAGCTCAAATAGCATCTCGCCTTTCTGGGTTCGCCTGGTTTTCACCACGTCCTCGTCTGATTGTTTCAACTCCGGATCCTCTCTCACTTTCCGGAGGGGCGCTGCGTAGGACGTTTTGTCCTTCGCACCAACATCCAGAGCGTCACCTTCGGTTCTCTCTCCTCCTACTGCACGACTTCTGAACCGTATGCTGCTCTCCTTGGAAACCTTGGGGTCCTTGCTGCTCACTTTGGGACTTACTGCTGCTGCTGGAACTCGCAGTGGCCCCCAGGTTCAACTCTGGTGATCTCTGCAAAATCTTGTTCCTTGCGAACACGTTCGCTCCTCCGTTTTCATTGTCTGGCGTCAGGCATGGAAAATCATTTGCATTCATTTCATACATTCATTTACATTCATTTGCCTCTAACTTTTTTCATTAACAGCATTCTGCAAAATGATGTAGAGAACTTATGTAGGTTTTGTTATTAGCTACAACTTTTGTTAGCAAGTCGAATCCGTATGTCTTATGCATGACAAACTAGAGCGGGCATTAATTGTTTCTACATTCACTGAAAAACAGTAGTGGCTTCTGTTTGCTCTGGTGCGTCATGCATAAGAGATACGGATTTTACTTGTCTACAAAAGTTGTAGCTAATAACAAAACCTACAAAAGCTCCATACATTATTTTGGGGAATGCTGTTGAAGAATAAAGTTAGAGGCAAATGAATGTAAATGAATGCACGAAATGAATGCAAATGATTTTCCATGCCTGTCTGGCGTCTTGCCGTCGTCCTTCTTTTTTTTTGGTTTTTTTTAATTTTTTTCATTTATGTTTTTTTCTCTGATTTTCTCCATTCTGATGGGTCCCCCCTGCGCGCCGCTATCTCCACTCGTTGTATGTAGTCTCCTATCGTGATCCCATGGTTTTCTATGCAAGCAGTGAGGCCATGCTAGGGTTAACACGGTCCTTCATGGGGGCCGTGTTCAGAGCGAGGGGCACGCAATACAACGAACCAGTGCGTTGAAGTTAAAATGCAATCAAAAGTACTTAAAGTAATTAATGCGTTTAGAAGTAGTACTGACTATAATTAAAATTATTTATCCGTAATTAATGTAATTAAAAGTATTGAAAATGTAATTAATGTACTTTAATTACGAAATTTCAACTGTAATTAATGGAGTTAAGGTTCAATTTAGTTTGATGCATTTTTGAAAAATTCAATTGCAGTTTTTTTCGACGCATGATTTCAGATTCCAAAAAGCTCGCGTCATTCTACTCTTTTTGCTGTTATACACAAAATGACGCGAGCTTTTTGCAATCTGAAAATCTCAAAACTGCATTTGAATTTATCGAAAATGCATCATAGTAAATTGAACCTTAAGAAATAGTCAATGTTCTACATTGTGTAATTAATGTAATTAAAGCAGTAGTTTATGGAATTAATTTAATTACAGCCGTTGCCTGCGTTGAAGTTAAAGGCTATTGCGTGCCCCTAGGTTCAGAGCCAGATTAGCGTAAGTCAGGAATGTAACATACGTAATGTACGTATCCGGAGGCTTGCCAAGGTTTTACCTCAAGCAGCCGCGGCCAGACAGGAACTGCGTTAGGTGGAAGTTGACTTCTCCGTGTTTTCTGTTCACCCAGGTAAAAAGAATCGGTATTGGTCTATTTGTCCACCTACCGTTCTCCGTCGTGTTTCACTCCTGCTGCCACTTAGCCAATGACTCCACTCTCACAACTTTCCGTTCTCTTCCGGCTTCTCTCCGCCTGTAGCACCCGCTGTCCTCCGCCAGGGTGATCATACCGGTGATAATGCATACTGCTTCCGACGAAATGATTCTGTACGCACTCACGACTCGCATGGCCATGAGCCGCAACGTACTGCTCAGTTTTCTTTGGTTCTTCTTCGTTTTCAGCGCTGCATCCCAGGCTTGACCTCCGTACCTCAGTATCGACGACGATACACTAGCCAGAAGACGCCTCTTGCTGCTGCTTGGTCCTGGCCTGCTATCGCCTTTTTGTAAGCTGGGCACCTGAAACTTCCCGGCATATGGCCGTTTTCGTTCTCCTTTCTGCAGAGCACTTCTTCTCGACCTTTCTTCTCTCCCTACGATGCCTGGGGTTTTATTCTTCTTGACTTCCTTCTTCCTCTCTTCAGTCTTCTTCTTCTTTTCCTCTTCATTCTTCTTTTCCTTATCCTTCTTCTTCTTCTCCTTCTTCTTCTCCTCCTCCTTCTTCTCCTCCTTCTTCTCCTCCTTCTTCTTCTCCTCCTTTTTTTTTTTCTCCTTCTTCTCCTCTTTCTTCTTCTCCTCCTTTTCCTTCTCTTTCTGGTTTTCGATTTTACGCCAATCGCTGTCTTCTCCATCTTCTTGCTCCTTGTCCCCGTATTAGTCGTCCTTATGTTTTTAGGGGTCCTCTTCGTCTCCTGGCGTTTCCCTATCTCTTTTCTCCGTACGTGGATCCGTTGATCACTTCGGCGTCTGTGTGTTTTTTTTCTTCGTGCGCTTCAGCTAGTATTGCATTCTCCTTGGCCTCAAACAGAGCCTTTTCGGCCGCTTCGACTCTTCTTCTCCATTCTTGCAATTCCCGATCTGCCACAGCTATGCCAGATTTGCTGACCGTCGCTAGTAGCTTGACCTCCTTGTGTCGAGTATTAGTACAAGACACTGAGGAAGTCTGCACATTGTAGACGAAATACGCGTATCTGTCAAGGATAAGCAAATGAGGTAGTGGAATTAAATGGAAATTACTAATCCTTATCTCTCTCATTATACTCCTTGTGTATGTTGTTCTTATTATTCACGAACACATAGAGTTCATCGATCTTCCTCCTAACCTCCGTAATTTTGGTTCTCCCAAGCTGCAATTCTTGGTGTGCTGGATTTTGGTGTGAATATTTGGCATGGCACCGCACCTAGCTGCTCTCCTTGGGGTCCATGCTGTTCCACTTGGAGCATGCTACTACTGGAACTCGCTGTGGCCACCTGGTTCGACGCTGGTGATCTCTGCAACTTCCCACTTCTTGCGAACACGTTCGCTTCTCCGTTTTCTTTGTCCGGCGTGCAGCCGTCGTCGTTTTTATTTGATTTAAATTTTTTTTCTTTATTATTTTTAGTTTTTTCGCCGTTTTTCTCCATTTTGCTGTCCCTGTGTGTTTGTGTATGTGTTTTTTTTTGGTTCTGTTTCGTTTTCAGCTAGCCAGAAGGCGCCTCTTGCTGCTGCTTGGACCAGAATTGTTCGGAATGATTCTGCCTACCGCGTTGCTGACCTTCGCCGCCTTCTCGCAAGCATATTTGATGTGGCTATTAAAGTTTAGCCGGTCGTCGATCATCACTCCCAGATACTTTAGCACGCGCTTCGAAACAATGGTATGCTCTCCAATGGTGATTTCTGCCCACTAAACTAAAAAACGCACGTTTTGGCACTTTTAGACCACTGTGCACTGCTTTGCAGTTACTGACCAACATCACTTCTGTTTTGTGGTGGGCTATCTGCAGCTTAGCTCCTTGCATCCAGTTACCAATCGTATCTATCGCCTCGGTCACCAGCATTCCCACTTTTTCCAGCGTCTCACCGGTTACCGTCAAGACGACATCGTCCGCAAAGCCAACGATCTCAACTCCTTTGGGCAGCTTGAGCGTCAGCACGCCATTGTACATTCCGTTTCACAGCGTGGGACCTAGAATGGATCCCTGTGGAACTCCCGCCGTGATTCTAAGCGATTTCTGCCCCTGTGTCCAGACCAGGACCCGGTTCTGGAAGTAACTACTTAGAATCCTGCAGAGGTAGTCTGGAACCCTCATTCTATGGAGCGCCTTGGTGATGGCCTCCCAGCTGGCGCTATTGAATGCATTCTTCACATCAATCGTAATCATGGCGCAGTATCGATTTCCTCTCCGCTTCTGTTTGGCAGCTTTCTGAATTGCATCCATCGTCGATCTCCCTTTCCGGAATCCAAACTGCCTCTCCGACAATCCGTGTTCACTCTCCGTGCATTTCGTCAGCCTCTTCAGGATGATCCTCTCCAAGAGCTTTCCGACAGTATCCAGCAAGCATATTGGCCTATACGATGCAGGATCCCCAGGCGGTTTTCCGGGCACCGGTAACCGGTGAGACGCTGGAAGAAGTGGAAATGCTGGTGGCCGAGGCGATAGATACGATTGGTAACTGGATGCAAGGAGCGAAGCTGCAGATAGCCCACCACAAAACAGAAATGATGTTGATCAGTAACTGCAAAGCAGTGCAGCGGGCAGAAATCACCGTTGGAGAGCACACCATTGTTTCGAAGCGCGTGCTAAAGTATCTGGAAGTGATGATCGACGACCGGCTAAACTTTAATAGCCCCATCGCATATGCTTGCAATAAGGCGGCGAAGGTCATCAACGCAATAGCCAGAATCATGCCGAACAATTCTGGTCCAAGCAGCAGCAAGAGGCGTCTTCTGACTAGTGTGTCCTCATTGATACTAAGGTACGGAAGTCCAGACTGGATTGAAGCGCTGAAAACGACGCAGAACCAAAGAAAATTGAGAAGTACGTTCTGGCTCATGACCATGTGAGTCGTGAGTGCGTACAGAACCATTTCGATGGAGGCAGTATGCGTTATCGCCGGTATGATCCCAATCGGCATCACCTTGGCGGAGGACTACGAGTGCTATATGACGAGAGAAACCAGAGGAGTACGAAAAATGGTGAGAACGGAGTCGATGGCTAAGTGGCAGCCGGAGTGGGATGCAGCAGAGAACGGTAGATGGACACACAGGCTAGGGGCACGCAATACAAAGAACCGGTGCGTCGAAGTTAAAATTCAATCAAAAGTACTTAAAGTAATTAATGCGTTTTGATGTATTTCTGACGGTAATTAAAATTATCTATCCGTAATTAATGTAATTTAAAAGTATTGAAAATGTAATGAATGTACTTTAATTACGATATTTCTACTGTAATTAAGGGAGTTAAAAAGTAGTTAATGTTCTACATAGTGTAATTAATGTAATTAAAGCAGTAGTTAATGGAATTAATTTAATTACAACGGTTGCCTGCGTTGGAGTTAATGGTTATTGCGTGCCCCTAGCACACAGGCTAATACCGACTCTTTCGACCTGGGTGAACAGGATGCAAGAAGAAGTCAACTTTCAGATTGACGCAGTTCCTGTCTGGCCATGGCTGCTTCAGGAAGTAACTGCATCGGTTCGGACACACAACGTCACCCTTCTGTCCGGAGTGTGTGAATGTGGAAGAATCACCAGAGCACGTGGTCTTCGTATGTCCTAGATTTGATGCTGTGCGAGAAGAGATGCTCGCCCTTAGCACGGAGAATGTCGTCGAAGAAATGTGTCGAGAGGAGGGCACCTTTAACGCCGTCAGCAGAGCAGTAATGCAGATCATGTCAGCGCTGCAGCGACAATGGCGAGAAGAATAACTAGACAGTAGTAATGTGCTCACACAAG